>NW_019417495.1:454073-521272 GCF_000390285.2 Anoplophora glabripennis | reverse complement strand
TACTCCCTATAAGCTGTCTGAGAGTCACTTTTCGCTAAAATTGATGGTTTTCCCTGCAAAGTGAAAAAACTGTTTTCCTCACTTATTTGTTTAAATAGAAAAGTTAGCTAATAAAAGTTTTTGACTCACGAGACGAGAGATGTCTTGTATTATGTTCCTTTAGACAATTTTAAAATAATCTAGCGGATAGGACTTTTTTCGAGTTTCTCTTTTATTTTCGCTAATTTTCCTGGTGTATATGTATCTTCTTCTAAAAGCGAATATGCTCTTATGATATTTTTTAATAAAATAATTTCTAAGCGTTATTTTTTTTAAATATACATATAGAAATATTTATGGAAAGTAAAATGGTTAGAATCCGTTATATCTTGGATTGTAACAATTTTTTTTTCAATTTTTCCGGAAATTTTAGAATCTACGCAATGGGTCTCTTAATCCAGGAAAATTAGCATTTCACCTCGGAATTGGATAAAGAAGGTTCGATTTTGATAAGACAAAGTGCGTTCTCTTCGTAATTGCATGTAGGTCAAAGTCTACAATGTCTCATGCGGCGCTAATTTGTTTATTTATTAATCAATTATTATTAACAAATTAGCGTATTTCGGATATTACGTGGGTTGGAAAAGGCCAATTTTGATGCGGTAGAGCCCATTCTTCTTCTGATTAGTTGTACCTTAACTTTGGGAGACTCCCACCGATCTTCATTTGTTTATTGATTTTTATTCGATCCTTAAGAGCAAATTGGGAAATCGGACTGGGAGGGGGGGATTTTCACGCGGTAATCGAGGCTCTTCTCGTACTTGGATTACAAGGTGATCCAGAACCACTAAGGGCCACTAAGGGCAGACTGATTTTCATTTATTCATTGATCTTCAATTAATAATTAGTATATACAAATTCGGGCTGTTATCAGTCAGCGTGAACATATATATTTATTTGGGCAGATTTATTCAGAAACGTAATATTACCATCGTTTCGCTCAATTGAGGTTAGTTTCAATTTTTGCTTGCCTTTTTCGCCCACTGCAATGAGAACAGGTACGTCCTTGCCACAAATAAAGCAACGTTCACCAGAATTCACACAATCCATCTTGAAAATTGACCACTTACTCAAAACTGACCACAAAAATTCTAAGTATACTTCAATAATCTAGACTAGTACGTTCGTCTTGTTTACTATTTACATATTGAAACAAAAAGTTCCAAGTCCCGTCCCATAAATTGAAAATGAAAAAACAAATGAAGATCAGTCGGAGCCTTTATGATCTTGAACTTTCTATATAAAACCACGTTCATCCCGTCCAAATCGGCTAGTCCTACTCCCGACCGCAGATATCACGTCTAATTTGTTTATAACAATCAAATAAAAACCGATAAACAAATGAAGATCGGTGGGGGTCCTTTACAGTTAAAGTACAACTAATAAGAAGAAGAATGCGCTTTACCGCATCAAGATTGGCCGTTTCCACCCCATGTAATATCCGAAATACGATTATTTGTTAATAATAATTGATTATTTATAAATAAACAAATTAGCGCCGCATGAGACGTTGTAGACTTTGATGTACATGCAATTACGAGGAGAACGCACTTTGTCCCATCAAAATCGAACCTTCTTTATGCAATTCCGAGGTTCGGTCCTATTTTCGTCTAATTTTCCTGACTATCTTGGCGTCTCAGGTTCCTCGTGATCGCCAGTGAGCGTTTCTGGCCAGTCTGACTAGGTCACATCCTCCTCACCAAATTCACAATCTATTGGTAGGTCATGTTAGGGTTATCTCTGATGAAAATTGTGTTAGTGCATTGAATATAATAACTATAGTCCAGTATTTGGGTTCCTGATTAAGATTAGGTTAAGTAAATGAATTATTAGATTTTAAATATAATCTACAATAACGTAACCTTTTCGTCCGATCAGTTTCTGTTTTGTAAAGTTATGCCTTTGCATTTATTATGGTTAAAATCCATTTTGTTTGCCCAATAACAAATTTTTTTGAATTCGAGTTTCTATTTTGGTTATTGCCTTTTTGACTTTGATTTTTCAAGTACCTATCTGTTAAGATAACTTTTACAATAACAACATTTGAGTTTCTATAACATTTTGCTGAAATAATTTCCGTTGTACTTGTTATAAAGTTCGGGAATCGGTTGGATGATCATAGCCGTCGCGTCGGCCTTTCCCTACAGCGCCACGTACGAAACCGGTAATAATGGAAGTTATTGGCTTCGCGTTTTCTTCTTGTATACGTGTTTTAATATTCTAATAATGTTGAACGCGTCAAATCGCGGTAAAAAACGACGTATCGCTGATAAAGTAGGTACGCAAACATATTTATTTTTATTTATACCTACCTTTTTATTTATTTGTTTACGACGGACACGCTTATGACTAGCCGACGAAAACCTCGAACTCTAGTTGTAAGACACTAGCAAGTAATTTCACTAAGGTTGTTTTTTTTTCAACTTTCGGGTAAATGTAAATGTCGGTTAATTCTGTGTCTGTCATTTTCTTATACATATATATTTTATGAAAAAGGTATTGATTTAACTGGAAGATAAATTTATCAGGAGGTGAAAAAATCAGGCCTAAATGTTGAAAATGAAATAATTATGACTACGTCAAATGAATTGACAAAAAATTAAATAGGAAAGTACATGGCGTCTAATTAATTTCATTGTAACCATGCAAAATTTAATTCTTGTATGCTCATAATAAAATAAAAAGTCACTCACTAGGAAAGTAATAGAAAATTGATTGATGTGAGTGAAATTTCACTATGTTTTATTTTTTACAACGTGGAATATGCAATTTATATTGGAGGTCATCTATGTTATCGTTTTTACTGGATTATCATTATCCGTCAACAAATGCAAGTCATTGCGCTTATGTCGTATATTATAAGGCTTAAAGTAATAGTAGTATTTTAAGCCTAAATAATTAATTACGTAAAAATAACAAGTTTACTTTTAATATCACATTCTTGCATAATACAAAATATTGTAAAGTTATAATTATTAATTGAACTGGTATTTAAACGCCTGTAATGATATTCCGTTGAATACGCTTCGTCACATTCGTAACTTAATTTTCATTTTATTAGAAAATCGATGCCGCTAAAAATATCTCTTTATCATATTTGCTTTATATCAAGATAATAACTTAGCTGTGCTTTATTTTCGGCACGCATCTTTTTTACTTCATGATGTTGGACCTATAGATAATTTGTTTCGTAATGAGATAGTGTAATGAAACATCATTTGAACACACATACAAATAATATTTTATATGGTTATCCAATAAAAGTTCAGTGTAATTAAAAAGTATTAGGACAGTTCTAAGGTAAATGTACCTGCTTCAGATTATAATTAAATAATAAGTTAATTATATTTTTCATTAAATTATCCACAAACGTCATAGGTGTGTGTTAGGAATATGTAGTTAAAAAAACTATTGACAGTAATTTAAGAGTAATACTAAATACAGGGTGTTATTTAAGCACGCGGTCAAACTTCAAGGGATGATTCTTTAAGTGAATCAAAGACGAAAAGTTTATATAAATATAGGTCCGGTAATACTTTGTTTTCAAGATACAGGGTGTCAAACTTTTTTCCGGGGGCACCTTAACAATTAAATGTACAAAAAAATGTACGCCATTGACTTTTTAAAACTTTTATAATTTTTGTCGCATTAAGTAACTAAAAATACAACTTTTTTGTCTCTTGAATTTTTTTCTATCTTCCTTCCTTTTAGCTTTATTATATGTCCACGGACAACAAAAAAAAACTAGCTATCATTGATTTTTATAACAATTTCTAAGATTAGAATAGACTATTGATATGGAGAAAAATAACAGGTACACCCCAGTTTTTGATAGTTTGGCAGTTTTAATTTTTTATTATGTTTTCTTTGATGTGCAATAAAGTGATTTTTATTTATTTTTTCTCCAAAAATGAAGCAAGAGACAAAAAAGTTGTATTTTTAGTTGCTTAACCCGAAAAAAATTATAAAAGTTTAAGAAAACTCAGTGGCGTACATTTTTTTTCTTAAAAATATTGGTTAAGATGCCCCCTCCTGGGACGCCACTGGACTTAATAATTTTAATCTAGTTAGGGCTAAATTAGCCCGTTTCTACCATAAATAACACTGCCAAATTTCAACAAAATTGGTTAAAGGATTAAGATTTTTACGAAAAATGTTTTTTTTTTTTAAGTTTAGCACCCTGTATCTTGAAAACGAAGCATTACGGGACCTATGCTTATATAAATTTTGTGTGGCCCAGAGATATACAATTAAGTGGATTTTATTTTATTTTTTCTACAAAAATTAATCAAGAAAAATATTTAAGATACAAAAAAGTTGTATTTTTAGTTGCTTAATTCAAAACATATATAAAAATTACAAAGTCAGTGGCATATATTTTGTTTTTCAAAAATATTCGTTAGGGTACCGCTCGGAACGCCACTGGATTTAATAAATCTAATCAAGTTTGGGTTAAATTAGCCCCTTAACACTATCAAATTACAACAAAATCGGGTAAAGGGTATTTAAGATATTTACTAAATACCATTTTTTTTTTACAAAAGTTTAACACCCTGTATCTTCAAAACGAAGCATGTGCGGACCAATGTTTACATGAACTTTTTGTCTTAAAATCACTCAAATAATCGTCTGTTGAATTTATTGTACATAATTAATTAACGCCCTGTATTTGTAGGTATACTTATAACTATTTAGGTTTTATTATTGAATTAGTAATAGAATACTGTCACGATTCAAAATTTGTCTCTCCACTTTTTTATGGCTTATGCTCTGCTAATTATTCACTGTCACATGCTTTCAAAACAGACTTTATTGCATTGTTGAAGATTTTAATAATAATATTGAAAAGTTTTAAGGTATATATAGTTCAAGAAAGCGGTAAAAAATAGTTGGTTTAACTCTAATAGCATATAGGGGTGGTTTATTTTATGCCAAAATATTTATTTCATATTCTAGTGCCTTTCGAAAATTCCAAAGATTAATAATCTAAATGTAAAATTTTCAGAAACGTATTAGCAAAAATACTTTTTAGGGCTGATTTTTTTAAAAATTTTATTAAACTTTCCAAAGGTAAAAGTACATGATAGCATGAATTCATAAATGAGAACATGAATTCTATTTCACGCCTGTTATACTATATGAATTTACGAGGGTAAATTTAATTAATAATTAAATTAAATTATTAATTAATAATAATAACAGCGAAATTAATAGTGTGAGACATAACTTAATTACATATATTCATTTTGTATATATATTTTTTGTTGTCCTAATTTTATAACCTCTCTACAACTTGGTATTGCTAGCTAACAATTAATTGTTCCATTCTCTTTCTGATTTACCTTTTGGATGCAGAAAAAAGTCTGATATAAATAACACCATCTATTGGACAATACCTAACAGGTTATTCTTCCCATCGCAAGTTTCATTCATTGGAGTTCCTTTTTTTATTTTTTAGAATATAATTACTGTTACATTTTGAAACACCGTCGCGTCGCACAAAAAAGTTTCAATTGAAAGTGTACCATGGACTCATATTATGAAATTTCAATTACGAGGTTATTTGTATTGACCTAGTAGTAGAATTATTATTTGGCTCCCGATTTGTGTAATCAAATTTCAATGAAATATTGGATTAAGGTTAAATGTCAGTGTTGTTAATTAGGAAACCTTGGGTAGTTAATTCTGCTAATCTTTGTGTACATATATTAGCGGTTTTGTACTTTAATTTAAATTGTGCCCCTTTATTTTTATTAAAGAAGTGCTTTAAGAGTGGGACTAAAGTCACTAGAAAGATGCGTGCATCCTAATGTAATATTGGGATATTATTTTAATGAATACTGCTGCAAGGTTACATAAAAGGCTGATTTATAACAAGCCAGTTGTATATATTCTGTTAAAATATTATCTTATGCGTAGATACCACTACGCGGCTAGTTATTAATGGACTAAATTGATATTTATGCAGCCTTTATGGCCATCGTTTTTAATAGTAATAGATAGGTTCACTATTTTATGTAACGGTAATCGGTTGGAAGTTGAACCGTGACTTTTGTAATGAATATGCTACATTATGGCGCTAAAGAGTTATAGGCAGGTATATTTACTTTTTTTTTATTCAGTCTTTTTGAGTAAACTGTGAAATTTTTTAAATGAATAATAATAAGTTGCCGATGGTCAGCAAATGCTTATATTATTTTAGAGAACAATTCGTGACGTTTATTGACGTTACTGTGTATGAAATTTAATGAGTTTATGAAAATTAGTGTACTTTGTATAGTTTTGTGAATTAATTACATTATATTTTCTGTAATGTGCTAAAGTGTGCTTTGTTCAACTCAAAACAACGATAATTTGATAGCAGGGATAGAGAAAATTATGCAATAGGATTTATAGATATTTTTTTTACTCACAAATGTGGAAATAAGGATTTTCTTACATCTTCGTCGATAAAAAAGTGGTATTTTTTTCTCGTATTTAAATGAAAATGTGTTAAATTTATAATTTTCTTAATTAAGTCATTTCGGCTTGTGTAGAACAAACGAAATCGTAGTTTTTATTCAAAAAGACGTCAGGCACGAATTCTGGAAAAAATCAAGTAATTTTTTTTTCGAATTTCTTGATTAATAACAGAACTCAAGTCAGAACTAACAGATATTTCATTAGTGGGTTTAAAGCTGGTTCATTAATTTTTGTGAGTGGTTTTGTGCGAGTTCGTAGTTTTATGTGAATGAAATGAGTTCCATTAGATTCAATTTTTTTTTTTAGAATTTCGATGATTCATAAAAACTATTTTTGAATTAAATAACATTAAAAGCACCACGAGTGTTATAAGGATAACAATGTCCTTGAAGTACATTATATTTGATTTTTCGGAAAAGAAACATATTTTCCATTTACGCTATTCATATTCTTTCGACGATCGGGAAAAATAATACAGTTTGTCATCACCATCAAATCAGCAACCAATAATGTTGTGGTAGGGCGTAAAATTTAATGAAGTTAAAGTAAGCATGATAGTTGCATTGTATATTAAGACCATAACCTTTAGAAATCTATACTCATCTTACGAATGATTTTTCAAAATAATTGTCATGTTATGAAAGAGATTAAATATCGGAGTGATGTGCCAAATTAAAATAAATAAAAGTCATCAACTAAGCTTGAGTAATAACTCAATTGATTTCAAGGATAATAATTATAACTTGTTACCAGAAAATGTTAGTAATGTTGGGATAATTCGTTATCAAGTCAGTATAACAGAACTGTTCGAAAAAAATACCCTGGGCACGTCATCTTCCTACACTATCTCGACCCTCCTAAAATTTTCCGTACTACAATAATTATTATTTACCTATACATTGTGTAGGAATTCCACTTTTCTATTTTTAACGATCTACTGATATCCTTAGAGGAAGAGAAGCGGATCCAAATATGTACATTTGGATAGATCTAGATTTCGGGCCCTTTTACATTTTGAACTTTTTCTTTTAAATTTTTATGTGTATAGAAAGTCCCTCAATACTAGGCTGTTAATTCGCGTATATGCCCAAAGTTTGAAGCTGATAAAACACAGTTTTATGATTTAAAGCTATGCAATGGCTGTTGAGATAGGGAAGCTTATAAAACCAATATTACCAGTAACATTTATTATTGTTATACTACCTATATATAAAAAACTATACTACTATACTACTATACTACCTATATATAAAAAAATGTTGAAATTAAATAACTACTAGGGTATTATACCTTAAGGGAAGCAAGGGTGTTATAAGGATAACAATGTTCTCGGCAGGAGTGCATTGTTATCCATATAACAGCTTAGTAATTATTATTTCAACTTAGTTATTTATTATTACGATGAAGCAACTCTATTTATTTATTATTTTTTTGTTTCAGTTCCTTCAGGTCTTGGATCATCCCCATATCTCTTGGAATCCTAGCCACAATGTTGTACCGCTTCTACTTTCAGTCATAAAAGAGTTTAAAAAAGGATGTAAACGCATTTAAGGTTATAGGGATTAGCTTATTTACTTTTACATTGTAATAGTGTATGTTGATAGATATATGTACTACTATACATAATATTAGTTGAAATTCCATTTTAGGTTATAAAAGTTGTTTAATGTTTTACATATGTGTACTTTTGGAATATTTTTAAAAGTTTTGTTTTTAAATAAAAATTAGTTTCATTATATCGTCTTAAAATAAATAGAATGAATGGTAACACAAAAAAATTGTAACTTGTCGCAAGATACGATGCAGTACAAATTGTTATGGTCTAATGTTCATTATTAAATGTATACAATGTCATAAAAATACCTACTTATTAAAATGCTGAAGTTAAAATTTCAGTTGACATTTGTTTTCATTGCTTTTTTAAATAAATGTCATTTATTGGGGTAATTGTCTTTTGTTATTATATACAGGTAATATAAAGATATATTGTTGAAATTTTATTATTGACTTGTGAATTGTAAATTTAAGTAATATTTTTACATATTTACCATGCATGTAGGTACTGAGTTCGCTTGGAAATTTTAATTCTCCAAAAATGAATGAGACTCGTGATTAAATATATCGGATGTCCCAAAAATCACGCAAGATTTGAATTTTGCGCCATTTGTGCGGTAAAGTGTTGCCAACGAAAAAAAAAGACAGCGTGACAGCTGACAGATCAGGGTTATTAAAAACAGAGTTCTACTCTAAAGAACAACGCGCTTTCATTGTTGAGCAATATTTAAAAAATAATGAAGGTTTGTCAGCTACAGTTCGCAATTTTCATACACAATATGGTTGGAATTTCATCAATAATTTTGAAGAGATTAAAAATTCAGGGAGACTGGATCAATTAGTGATCTTATACATTCTGACCGTCCTTCAACAAGTCGTTCAACATAAAACATCGAAGCAGTTCGTGAGAGTATTGCTGATAGTCCAGGGACATCAATTTGACACCGTGGTCAAGAATTTGACATTTACAGCGTATTCTCATGAAAGATTTGCATCTTCATGTTTACAAAGTTCAGTTGACTGAAGTCTATTGACCACGCAGAACGAAGACAGTTGGTTGAATGGATGGATTGAACAAGTGGATGCTGATTTTTCGAACAAAATCATCAAAATCCACGAGTGATTGTTAAGAAACAAATGCATCAACAGTGCGTCACTGTTTGGTGTGAATTTTGGAAGCATCATCAACTATTCTTCTTCGAAAATGCGCCTAGTCAGGCAATAACAGTTAATGGCGCCCGCTATCTTGACGTGATAATCCAGTTTTTTGTGCCTAAATTGTAAGATATGGATGTAGACGATATATGGTTTCAATAATACGGTACCACATGCCATACAACACTAGAAACAATTCAATTACTACAAGTCATTTCCTGGTCGTGTAATTTCACGTTTCGGTGACCAGGATTGGCCGCCCAGATCATGCTATTTAATGCCATTGGATTTTTTTCTATGGGGTTTTTCGAAATCTAAGGTTAATGCCTGTAAGCCTACGACTATCCATGCCTTGAAGCAGACAAATTGAGCGATGTATCAATGAAATTCAGCAGCATTTATGCAAAAGAGCCATGGACAATTTTGACAAAAGAGTGCGTATGTGCCAGCAAAGCCGAGGAGGCCATTTACCCGATATGCTATTCCATACATAACCTTATAGATATTGTATACTTTACGAATCAATAAAAAATTACAGCTTTTCCAAAATTGTCATTAACAGAAATGTACTAATTGTAAGTTAAAACCTTCAGAAGCTGTAATCTACTATAAATTTAACAATGCTAAATTAATAACTGAATAAACGGCTTTCTGAAATTATATTTTGCCTCCAGGCCACGGGAAAGTCTTTTTATTGTGACGTGGAATAGCCGGCTCACTTGTATTTTTTTACAGAGACATAAAGACTATTTTTTTATGAAAATATCTCCTGGGACAATCAAATATGTAAATAACTCGTTAAGAAAAAGGAACCTAGACCAGTTAAAACGCTCATTGTGCTTTAAGTGAATTGAACAAAGGAACAGAGTAGGAAATACTTGTTTCCTGCAATATCATCAGTTGAATATCGGTTCAACTAATGGCGAGAGAGGTCGAGTTTTCACAGTACCTGCGACATTGCAGGTAGCTCTTTGCCTGTGTGACGGTATTGAAGGCTTGAATATTGAGTAGCAGTTCATAGAAGTAGCACTCTGCTGAGTCTGGCGTATGCCCATGCCTGTGATAGAAATAACAGATTCATTCGTCGGTTGTCTAATGCTGAATGAGGACTAATAAGTCCAAAACCGGTCTATGTCTGATGGGTTCGACCAATGAATGAGTTTACTGGATATTGTGGTTGTGGAGATAATTCAATGCTGGTCGGGGCAATGTTTATAAAACGCTTCGTAACCCTATCCATTATCCATGCTTTACTACCCAAGGTAATCATGTGCAGGCATGTAATTTTTTAAGCCAATTTAAGTGGTGTAGACCATGGCTGTGCAACTAGCATTGCCAGATTCGCAACAGGGAGGGGATGGAGCTTGTCCAGACATACGAAGAACGGGGTGAGGAAAAGGAAGTAACTAAGTTTGTTACAAGTTTTTTCACTATGTAAAATCTAGTGTCATTAAATTTTTTACTAACTTTTCCACACTGAAATTCACGACTCACGTTTGTTTAGCATGACGTTTTTCTTGATTATATTATGTATTTGTATGAGAAAAATATTGGAAGTTTTGGCAAAAAGGTAAGTAAATATTAAATTGAGTTTTCCAATTAAATATAGTGAAAAGGGTTATGTTTGTTTACACAGAAAAGGAAAATATTTATTATTTATTTATGATGTCAAAACATTCATATTCTTAGAAGATTGTTTTTTCTCCGTCAACTTTCCATTTTGTTTGTGTGTTTAGAAAACAGGTTTAACAGAAAATATAAAGTTTGTGAATAGAATTGTTTGTTTGTATGCAACATTAATAACCGCGCCATTATTCCATGGCTAGAAATTAGCCTCAATGATTTGGAATCGAGGGGATTATCCCTCTTTATAACATAAATAATAACAATAACCACATTAAAATTGCTAATAAATACTGTTTTATAAATTTTGCAGTTTTTTTTTGTTTATTTAAACGAGTAAAATACGATTTTACCATTATAAATCGTAATATCGTATATATTTTTTAATATTAAAAGTAGTATTAGAGTCGTATGACACTATGCTAAAATTATAACTAATTTTAGTATAGTGTCATATACGACCCTTAGAATGTATTTTCAGAAGCCCGCGCAAATTGGCATCTGTTTTACCGGCGGTAGATAATAAAGTAATCATCATTATCGTCTCGGCTATCTTTAGTTCCATTTTTTTGGGCGGCCAGACACAGTGAGGGAGCCAGTTGTTGTCTTTTAATGTCAGTGGTGTTTCGATTTTGGTATTATGAAAACGACCTTCTTGTATTATATGTTTTGTGGTGTAGACTGTTTCTTAAAGAAAATGCATACATAATTCTGTTGTCAGAAGAAGCAAGAATCGTCGCAGTTTTTGTTCCTATCTAAATTATTCTGGTTTTAGATATTACAATGATTTTTTTAGGTTATGCATTATACCATACACCAAATTTTTAATTTAAATGTTTAATGTTGTTGTGGACTAATGTTGGAACCAGTTTGGCCGTGTTGAGTAGCAATGGCCATTTAAGATGTAATAGGTACCTACACTTTGTACGATATATCTCACACCTATCTCTAGATAAGCATCAAAATAGCGAGATTATTCGTCAGTTGTTTCACCTACGGCTTATTGAGGAGAACTAAGAAGTTGTATGTGTGATAGTTCTGGTGACGAATGATCCGAGCTCTTTACTAGATACAGCAAATGCAATTCAATACTGGTCAGGCCAGTAATTAAAATTTTATTTCGTCTCTAATGCGACACTGGTCTTTCTTCCATAATACTAGTGAAGTAGTAATTTGCATTCTACCAGCCTAGGCCGTATTAAAGATCTAGCAGCCTTCAGAGTGACTATTTAAGATGCGATACACTTTGTTATTATTATTATATGACGGATTGTCGTGCACATAGACTGCGATTATCCGTTCGTAAATATTTTTAGGAGTTTTCAGTTTATTTGTTAAAAACTTGACGACACTCATGTTCCAGTTTCACAAAACTCATTTTTGTTACAAAACTCCGTAGAAAACGTGGAATAATGACAAACTGAAACCAAATAGAGACACAAGTAGAAAAAGTTATCGTTACAAAACGTTACCAGGTAACGTACAATTAATGTTTACACAGACCCACAAAAAAAGAAAAGTTATCTGTTCCATAACTGGAACTATGTTTTCTTATGTATTTTGATGCGCTGAATCCGAATCCAGAACCAGAATTGCTCCATCAGCCGCCATTTTTTTAAATCGCGAAAAACCGTCCTTCAATACAGAAAATTCTATGTTTCAAAACTAGAAGGACTCCCACTTCAACTTTCTCACCTATTTCTTATACCTATGGGATTGTAGAGACAGAAAGTATCACTATGAACAGAACATATGGCCAAAAAGAGCAGATTTCTATCCAGAGTTGAAAAACATCATCCTCAAATCGTTAGTTGATCACAGGCACAAAAAAATAAAAGTAGTCTGTTCCAAAGACTAAACCTATATATCTTTATGTATTTTGACGCGCTTTGAATACAGAATTACCAATACGGAAAATCCCACTCTAGGGGGTATAGCATTTGGAACAATTGTAAAAGGAGAATAGAAGTTACTTCAGGACCATATCTACATGTATTTCCGAATTGTCTGAATCCAGGACCAAAATTGTTCCATCACTCACCATTTTTTTAAATTGCGAAGGAGCGTCCTTAAATACAGAAAATTCTATTTTTCAGAACTAGAAGCAGTCCAACTTCAACTTTCACACCCGTTTCTTATGTCTATGAGATTGTAGAAACAGAAAGAATCACTGAACAGAAAGTATGGCCAAAAAGATCAGATTTCCATCCAGGGTTGGAAAACATCATCCAAAGACTAAACCTATACGTTTATCCTTATGTATTGTGACGCGCTAAATCTGAATTTGAATACAGAATTATCACCCTTAAATACGGAAAACCCCACTCTAGGGGGTATAGCATTTGGAACAATTCTAAAAAGAGAATGGAAGTTACTTCAGGACATGTCTACATGTATTTTGATGTGCTGAAACCGAATTCGTAGTCTGAATCACTCTATTACCTTCCAGTATTATTATACTGTGCAAAATAATTTTAAAGTTTGGGAAATTCTATGAGAGAAATATATAGAACTTCAGCCATTTGATGCCAGCAAAGATGTGAAGGCATTCGAAAATCTGAACATCGTTTCCAGATCAGATATGTCGTTCCTTTTACTCCTGTCTCCTTTTAAAATGAACTCTGTAATCTCCAAACGATCTATGTAACTGATTTCTTTTATTTTCTGTGTTTTTTGGTTCGTTTTCCCTTTTGAGCATCCAACAGAAATCTGCCATCATATTAACATCCCACTTTCCTTGGTACCGACGCTCCATTTCCTTGATATCTTGGTGAAACTGTTTACTTTGTTCTTTAGTGTCGTTTCCAAGGTTCTTCGGAAGAGAGTCTAGGAAATACAATTACAAGTTCATCAGGCAACCCAATTGTTTGAAGTTTTCCAGTTCCTCAACTAAATTCTGGCAATGCTCACTTTTCTGATTCCCTAAGTAATTCAGATTGACTTTCTTCAAACTTAGCCATGCTGCTCTTTCAGTATCATTCAATTTGTGATAGATTTTTCGTCTTTTAACAAGGTACGGATTCGTGGGTATCTTTTTTTGAGTTAAACATCACATATTTCCGGAAACAGTCGCCATCTTAGTCCAAAGCTTTAACAAACTATTTTATGAGATCAAATTTGATATGGTGAAGTGGAAGCAGAATATTTGAAGGATTCAGCTAAGTGTTTGCGGATGATGTTTATCAACCCTAGATGGAAATCTATTCTTTTTGGCTATACTTTCTGTTCAAGTGATTCTTTCTATTTTTACAATCCCATAGAAACAGGGGGTGAAAGATGATGAAGATGGACTACCTCTAGTTTTGAAAAATAGAATTTTCCATATTTTCTGTATTTAAGGGTGGTTCTTCGCGATTTAAAAAAAAATGGTGGGTGATGGAGCAATTCTGGCTCGGATTCAGCGTTTCAAAATACTTAAACATAGGTTTAGTGTTTGGAATGGACCACTTTTCTTTTTTGTGGGTTGTGTTTTCTGTTAGGGCTAGGGTACATATTTTTTATAGTCATCCCTCGTTCACTTTTTAATATTTTGTCATTGGAGACATAAGTAAAATAGTTACTTAATATAACAACTTCATGATCTAAGTGGACTTTTGGCAAAATACCCATAATTTTAGTTTGTCACAGACGATATTCAATATTGTTTGTGAATTTTTTTTCTTCATACTATCGAGTATTCTGTGTGCATATGTGCCCTTAGTACGAATATGAGTCATTGTGCTATCGAAAACTGATGTAGTCTATGGAAAAAATAGGAATTGGTGACTTCAGGTAAAACAAGAATGATACAACATTTATAATGTTCAGCTTTATTTTCTAATAAACAAGCTCAGATAACCTTATGTTAATTAACAGAATAACGGTAACTCAAAACGATGTAAAATACATCAGGTAATCATATATTAATTTACAAAAGAAACAGAATCTACCGCATTCCCTTTCTTTACAGGTAGAATTGATTTAAAGCATATGTTACAGCAAATTCCGTATCTTTTGCAAAAGTCATAAGTACAACTAGGATTTTTTATTTTTTTTTGTACAAAAAAAACATACATAACTTTTAAGCTATTGTTACTGGAAATAAATATAAAAAATTGTATATCTTCATAATTTACACATGAAAAGATTAATAGTCTTATCAAAAACTCAAAGAAAGGAACGACAATTTGTACACATACTTGGTTGCACTGGTAACTTACGTACAAAATTGGCAGTCATATCATATGACAATACGACAATTATATGGACACAGAAATGTTTAAAATAAATAGTATTTACATTTACCGCTGTACAAATTTGATCAAAATCGATATTTTTCTAGCTTAGTCCCAGAAATATTAACAAAAAAAATATCGACTGCGAAAAGCAGTTATTTTGACAGTTCTCTTGTACTAAACTATTAAAAATGTCTAAAATCAATTTGATCCGGGAGAAAAAAATAAGATGAATTATACTGTAATTAGCTGCAGAATCTAAAGTTATTAGAGACTTTAACACTTTGGTATGCGAAAAATATCACAGTATGTCTCTTAATACACCTTAGACTCTTATCTAGTCTTATACCGTAAGACGAGTTACATAGATAGTCAATTTTTTGAAATATAGTAATCAAATACTGAAGAAAAGGTTTACTTTCAGCAATAAATTTTCGAATATTTGGCGGAGGAGCTAGTTGTAACTGAAAGTTTTTTTGTGTCTTACATAAAGTTTTAAAATTCGCGTTCTGCACCTTGTTTCGGGAATATTTCAGTTATTTTCTAATTATTCCTTTAGCAATAAAATTGATAAACTTTATAAAAGATACAAAATATTAAGTCAATTTGATAAGATTTAACTGTTTTGCCTAAGCATAGAACTGAAAAAACCCTATTGCTTTCTTAAAAATTATTCTTTTCTTGTATTTTACTATGAAAAATTTTCCACTTAGTCTTAGAAAAAAGTTAGAAAAATATCTGTTTTGAAGGTTTCCTATGTACACAAAGCTAACCCGTTCTTTTTCGACCTTGCATCGAAATCTCTGATGTAGAACGTCCATATAATTTGTCATATATATTTTTTTAATATAGATACATTTACTTCATATATTATCTAATGTAAATATATAAGATATTTTTTGTGGTAAAACGAGTGGCATTATATGTTTAGGTCATGTCGCACCTGCGTTTTGTAGTAAAATTGTCGATCATACGTACGTTTGGAAATCGAGACTAGAATTATATCTTAAAATGAATGATTTAGTGGTAAGTGTCTAAGGAATACCCACAGGAAAGCGAAATATTTTGTAAATAATAAAATTTTACATTACCAAACTGATTTTAAACAGTATAATAATTCATTGAAATATACCTAAAGCTGAAAAAACGACGAATGTGAAAAATTAAAAGAAAATGATACAAGCGGAAAGAATCGAAGAAGATCGTGAAACAAATGTTTATGTCTGTGCAGTGTTATAAAATGAAAATTATTGAAAAATTGTCAAGCATGAAATACGCAGTGCAAAACTTTTCAATAAAACAAATAGGTTAGCGAGCAGTGATTGAAAAAAGTGATAAACAATTTATGTACTGCAATAGACAGAAACTGTATTATATTAACTAGGTTAATGCTATAGGTAATCCAGAAGGGTGGTTAATATGTAGACAGACATTCATTAACATAGGTAAATTATGTTTCTTTGAAATCAGACAAATTTTTTAACAGTACACCACAAGTGACTTGTTTTCTTTTGAGAAAATGAACGATGAATTTGATTTGCATTGGTAAAATACTATATTTGTTCAGAAAATAAATGATGACAATGATTTTGTAGCGTTACTAATTTTATAGTTTAATATAAAAAAATGTTTCTTTGAAATTAGAAATATTTGTTAGAGAGTTAGTTTTCAAAACTGCGAAGACGTATTTGTTTCATTTTTTTGTGAAAATTATTGATGAAAATGGTATGCATTGACGACAAAAGCAAAAGGAAGATATATTAAAATGCTTACAATGTCTTTTATTGCAAGATAAAAACATACATTGATATAAAAGTATAATTTAAACCGAAAACAGTTTTAGAGATAGTTTTTAGATTGTTCTCAAAATTTTACTGAACTATTTATTTACCTTGTTATTGAAAATGAATGATAAAAATGATTGATAATAGCAGCAATGGTTGTGTAATTTTATGTTTCAAAGTTATAAAAGTTTGACTGGAAAGGAAGAAATGATGAAAATTATATTTAATTGGAAAAGAAGCAATGATTAAAATGATATTTACAATGATTTTTTAGTATTAGTGACTTTATAGCAAGATGAACAATGTTTTTTTTTTAAATTAGAAACAGTTTCTTTCCACAACTATCGTATGGCTTCCCATTTCAATATTAACGTTAACTTTATCTGAAAAGGAAGAAATGAAAAATGATTTTTACAATGATTTTGTACTACAAAACGACAATATTCGTTTATAATTAGAAATAGTTTTTACAGACGATCTCATGTCCTTTTCTTCTATTTCAATATTATAACATTGATAATTTGTTTGGAAAGATATGATGAACGTTATTTTTACAATGATTTTGTAGGGATTTATAATTTTAGTACATTATAAAGAAATTATGACCTCTAATGAATATGAAATGATTTATGTCTGATTTAACGATTATTTGAAAATGAAGATGAAATGTTAAGATGAAAAAATGTGACTTAGAGAGTTGCCAAAGATTTGCTGGTAATGTTAACTTTTAATGAATGAATGAATGAATGAATGAAATTATTATATACAAGAAAATACAATTGAGTCAATCATAAATTATTGCTCGGCTAATTATGAAGTCAATTCATATTTTTCCTTAATATTTAAAAATTTCTCATGAAAAGCCTTGAAATGAAGTGCATCAGTGCTTTATTGGCTTTATTTTCTGTGCATAACAGTAAATTTTAATATGACAAGAGATATTGTCTAACTACTATACTACTAACAGCAAAATTTATTTTTTGTACTAAATTTAAAGTTGCACTTCCTTGGAAAATTATTATATACTAATAAAATTGAAGACGATGAAGAAGAAGATACTGAATTAATATGAAATCTATCACATTAAGTGAAAACACTGATTGATATTCGAAACAGCAGAAAATTAAGTTTAAAATATTATTAGCAGTAAATGAGATAACGATACAGAAATGTTGATGAAATAAGAAGAATTACATGATGGCATCTTGAAAACATAATTATGATATCTAGCATATTGCGATGATATTTCGGTTAACGGAGTGGAGAATGTTATACTGAAGTTTACTAGAAGTATGAATAAATGTAATAGATTACAGTGAATGGTGATGAAAATACAAGTACATAATAATTTACTTTATTAAATAAAGTTAAGAGTTTCGTGCGTCCTTGGTTGGACTTTTACGTTTCCATCCTAGTGGTATTATCCGTGAATTTGATAGCATAAATTGGATAATTAAGTATTAAATAATTGAAAACTCATTTGAAAGGTATTTTCATCTTCTATACAACCACGTTTTCTTTAAAAAAAATCCGCCGATTATAGTTTCTAAGAAATCATTTATTCCTTTTATGTACGTGACGTAAGAAAATTTATAGTTTAAGGAGACAAATTTTATGTAACAATAAGTACAGTTTGCTTTCAAAAATTGTGACTAGTCAAGTTGACCAATTTCTTTTTTATAAAGAAAGATATTTCCAGTTTTAAAGTGGAGCTTTTAGAGGTAGAAGGTGAACGTGAAAACGACTTATTTGATGTCAAAATGTCTCCTCGAAATAAGCATTTTTCAAAACTTTTTAGAATAAAGCATGTTAAGTTTTCGTCTAAACTGCTGTATGATTATGTCTATTACTTTTAGAAATTAAAACGAAGAAAAATTAAGAAACTCATATAGAAAGAAAAAAATGAAACTAAAGATAAATGTGCTGTTAGTACATATTAGGTAGAAAATGTTAAACATAAATGATTTCGTTAAAATGTTTGAGTTGAACTGATGAGATGAATTTAATCTTAAGGTAAAGCAAGCCAGAAATGGAAAAAGTATAGATTATGTGTTATTCATAACTAATTTTAGAGGAATCCATAGCTATTCTTAGATAAGTTATTCTTTTTTAAAATCATTACTTTGAATGCAATGATAATGGTGATGACGTTTAGACAATACAATGGTACTAGCGTTGATTACAGTGTTGATGGTAGCTATATGAATGTCAGTAATAGTGATGGTTGATCATGATTATGTAAATGCGGCAAGTCAGATGCAATTTTTAATTTATTATTAAATGACAATGAAAAATGTAAAGTTGTGTGAAAGATGAAGATATCTTAAGAAGTAGGTACTAGAAATATGAAGCGTATAAAGAAACAAACAATTCTAAATCAGTTGAAATGGTGTAGAATTGTAGATATGGATGAACTTGTTAGTTAAAAGAGTACAAAAAGGTGTATGTAAAATAAAATTAGAAAATAGATATAATGGAAAAATAAAGGGCAATATGGTAGCGAATATAAGGGAAAATAAAGTTAAAAATGTGAAGATAAAAAGTACATGGAGAGATACCACAGAAAAATGTTAAAAATGAATAGTTTAAAATATATAGAAACACAACAGGGGATATAATAGAAAATAAGGACACAATAAGAAATATCTACAATAAAAAAGATAATAGAACGGAAAAGAAGAAATTTTAAATATTTTTAAAATGGGACTAGGTATGACAGATACAGAAAGCAAATATAAAAAAGAAATCAGGATAACTCAAGATAAAAAGATAATAAGAACAATAAAAAAGGTAAGAAAGGACAAAAGAAATTGGAGATATTTTAAATGTGAGATCAGATAGAATAATATTAAATGAAAATATGTTTAAATTTAGTAAAATGTTATCAAAACTGTAAGTCAGAACAGGATGAAAATAATGAAAAAAAGCAGAACAAAGAAAAACTGTTGTAGTGTTGAATGCAACAAAAGGTTAATCAAATCAAAATAATTATCTTTTTACAGTAGCGTATATGTAAATTGTAAGTAGAAAAAGGATATAACTGTGATTAACAGAAAGGAAACGTTTAAAAGAATCGATGGAAGAAAGTTAGATGAAGTAGAGTTGAAGCGAAAATAAGTCATATCATAAAGAATGATACCGTTTGTAAACCGGAAGTATAGAACTATTTTTTATTTTGTTAAAGGTAATTCAAATGAATTCAAAAGTTCAGTTCAAAGTTCAAAGTTTGTCCTAAAAAACGTTAAAATAAAATCAAACAATGTTCTTCGACGCCAAATATATAGGTAAGCAAAATATCTAACCTGAACAAAGTTCCTAACTGTTGATATTGCAGGAAACAATTAATGGACTCCAACTCCACAAATAAAAATAAAATTAAATATAGGTAGATAGGAATACTGTCTGTGATTAAATATCTTTTGTATGTTAAATTTTTGGTATCGAAAAACGTTACTTGACTCCACTTGATGGGCTTTTTAGGAAACATTTGTCCTGTATTTATTTGAATTAGCTTTATTATAAATAAAGTATGAGAGCTAATAATGAAATATAAAAACAAATAAACCAGAAAAAAGTAGATGCTATTTCAAAATAAAAGAAAGATTGGATTTTGTACATAAAAAAAACAAAAACGGTTAAAGGTGAGAAATATAATAGTAATTATAACAATTATAGCTGAAGGAAATAGTAATAACTAGATACATCAAGTAATAATGAAGATAAATTAAAAACTAAGTAAATATAGAAAGGAAATAGCAATAGGTTTAAGATCAAGGGAGTCTTATTGGCCGAATGAGTGATGATTTTCTTTAATGCGGATTTAAAAAAAAGTATATGAATAGATCAAGAAGAGGTTATCCCAAAAACATGCTCTAAAACATGAATGAAATTTCTAAGCATGCATTGGTAAGAGAAAACTTCAATGGGAGATGAAAATGCAGAAGTAAAATACACGTAATGGAACCAGTTGAATTTTTTTACTTAGTAAATATTTTATTACAATGACTTGAGGATATATTGTTGTAGAATGGTAGTTTATTGTCTTTGCCACAGTAAGCTTGAAGAAAAATGAAATGAATTAAAATGAAAATTGTTAATGAAAATGAAAGTTAGTATTTTTTTGGTGTTTAAATGAAATAAAAATATCAGTGAAGGGCAAATTAAACAAATGAAAATGTGTATGAAAGAAACGAAATGAAACTTTTGAATCTTATCCCAAAAACGAAATTTAAAACAACGGATGAATTATTTTTAGATTAATTTAAGTAGATTATGAGATTTAAGCATAGGGTAGTATAAGTACACTGCATGATGAAAACTATTGTACCTAGTTAATACGTGATCGAATGCAATTAATTAGATATAAGATCAAGCTAGTCTTTTATTTCTGAAATAATTTTGTTAAAATGAGTAGCGAACATACTATTGTAAAATACTTATTGTTCAGTCCACTGTTTTTACGATACAAAAGATGTAAGGCTTGAAAAAATGAAAAGTCTTAAAATATGTACATTGAAACGATTTTCGTTTTGCATTTCAATGAGGTGAAAAGATGAGTGGAGAGAAGGTGAAATTTAGATTAGAAGCAAATGTACATAAAACAAGCAATAAAAAAAACTTTAAAATGTAGGTGAATTATTTGCAGATTTATTTATAAGAAATGCGCACTTCGATAGAATAAAGCTACAAAAGTAAATAAATATCATCGAACATAATTAAATATAGGCGTCAAGCAAATCACCTAATGAGTTAATATTGTTACAATGAGTGGTAATATTGTAAATTGCTTTTGCTTTTGCGATATGAAAGAAGTAAAGTTTGAAAAAATAAATGTATTAGAGAATATAAAATGAAAACTGTTAGTAAAAATGACAGTTACTTTTTATGTTTAAATGAAATGAAAATATAGTGAAGGTATGTACAATGAATATATATAAAAGTGTATGAATGAAAATTTTGAAGTCTTATCCTAAAAAAGGCATTCAAATATGAACGCATTATTTGTAGATCTATTTAAATAGGAAATTATGACATCTAAGCATTTTTTGATATAACTAAACTGTAGTTGAAGATGAAACATAATTAAATAGGTTGAGGATTTAGGTAAGTCTTCTACTTACTTAAGCAATAAAATATGATTGAATTATTTGTAGGATTGTTAAAATAATAAGTTAGAAGAAAACTACAATGAAACAAATGAATGAGGAAATGAGAAGTTGCGTGGGAAGATGAAAAATGCAGAGACAATATATGCAATTCAATGTGCCAAATAGATTTAAGATTAGGCAAGTCTTTTACTTAGTTAATTTTGTGGTTACAGTGGGTGGTGATAATATAAAATTTTTAGTCTATTTTTGTGATATGAAATGTGTAAAATCTGAAAAAATTATATATATTAAAATTAAGAGATTAAAACAGAAACTATTAGGGAAAACGAAAGTTAGCTTTTTATGTTTAAATGAAATGAAAAATCAAAGAAAATACAATTTAAATAGCGTCATAGAAGTGTATGAAAGAAGGAAAGAGAAATTTTTGAAGTCTTAGAAAATTACTTTAAAATATAGATGAATTATTTGTTGATTTACATGGGCGTAGTTAGAATTTTTGCTTGGGATGGGCTGAGGGCTTCTGCTAACACGCAATCAACGACTTACAGATATAATATTTCAAATCCTAAGCACTCTTTCATTTAATTCTAAAAAAGGTGGCGCAGTCCATTTACCGATATGGAAAAGATGATATTATCAGATCTTTTTTTCTGGGCTGAGCTTTCTGGGGTGGGCCGTGCACATCCCTGCCCCCCCCCCTACCTACGCCCATGTTGATTTACTTAAGTAATACTATGATACCTAAGCATGCGCCGGTAGAAGAAAAATGCAATGGAAGATAACAAGTGTAATAATATGTGAATGCGTGCGATAGAACGAAGGTAAATATGACCTCATATACCTTATGAAAGATTTAAAACTTGAAAAAGTGAAATGATTTGAAAGAGATTAAAATGAAAATTGTTAGCGAAAACGTGATTTAGTTCTTTTAAAAAATGAAATTAGATGGAAGGATTTCTATGAAAGATGAAAATGAAAATTTTTAAGTGCAATACTAAACAGGACTTTAAAATATGGATGAAATATTTGTAGATTAATTTATGACATTTGAGCATACCTGTATTATGTAATCGAATATAAATAAAGTTTACGGCCAAGCGAATTATTTCACTTGGTTAATATTTCGATTACAATAATTGTTAAAGAAGATTAAAATCAAAATTGTTAGTGAAAACAACAGACATGTAAATGTAACGAGTAAGTTGGATAGATTTAAAACGTGTATTATAGAAGGAAACTAGCATTTTGATGCCTTAACCTGGAAAAAGAGACTAAGAATTATTTGTAGGCAATAAATGACATTTAAACAAATGTTGCCGGAAGAAATGAACAGAAAATGAAAAATGTAGGAATGAAAAGAATTAAAAGGAGATTAGGGAACGGTTAATATTAGTAAATGATTTCATTTGTAGACCAAAAAGTGTGCGTGGAAGATGAAATTAAATTAATTTAGAAGGTGTACTAAAAAAAGAATTCAAAACATAGGTGGATTATTTGTAGATCTAAGCATGCGTTGGTAGAAGAAAACTGCAATGAACGATGAAAAATAGTAATTTATGTGATGAAATATAAATAAATTGGTTTAAGATCAAGCAGAATAGAATATGATATCAAGTGAAATGAGTGAAAATCAAATAGATGAGTCTAATTGAATTTATAAGTATTTGTGATTCGTGAAAAAGAGGAGAGAATAGAAGATACTGAAGGAAAGAAGAATAAAATGAACTTACATTTAGTTAAAAAATGTATAAATAAAATGTGCTAGCGCTTGTCAGATGAATACATGTCTATACAGTGTTCAAGTAATGTATACTAAATACCTATAGATATTTCAGAGTACGTACCTGGTTTAGATATGCTCCTTTACAGTTAAGTTTAATTCATAACATTTTTTTGTTACCTGTAACATTCTTGATAATTAAAGAGACTATGAACTTTCGTTCAAAACTTTGCCAAAAATAATTCAATAATTTTTCTGTACTACAGATCTCGCAAAATACTGTTGAAATATTAACATTAGCAGGAACTAAATCTTGAATGATTTACATAAAGTTTATTTAATATAATTACATTAATGAAATTTGAATAAGAAAAAAATTAATACAAGCACACTGTAAAAAAAAAATTCAATGTAGTAAAACACCTGAGTTTGAGATTAAAAACAAGTGAGCAAAATTAACAACAAACTAACAGCAAAGATATAGTTCTATTTAAAAGTCGTTTTAACGAAAAATAAACTATAAATAATGTTTGTTGGTATATTGAGTGTTTTGTCGGCTTAAAAAAATTGTTTACGTTCAGTACCTTAACCCTTAACAATATTAATGCATGTCATAGTGATATAAATAATTGGTGATTTTAGTCTCGCATAAGGGTTAACCACTTTTGAGCAAAATTATTAATATACTGATGGGTGTAGATTGTATATAAAAACAATTGTGAAAATTGTGTGTAAAATTTAATACTACAAGAAAATTTAAGTAAAATATAACGATAATTTTTCATTCCGAATTATTAGACTGGTGAGTGTGGAAAAAACATAGAATACTGTAGAATAAATATGAACCAACCACGATGAATGTATTTCAGTGCAAAACGTGGTGTATGTATT
Source organism: Anoplophora glabripennis (assembly GCF_000390285.2). NCBI lineage: Eukaryota > Metazoa > Arthropoda > Insecta > Coleoptera > Cerambycidae > Anoplophora > Anoplophora glabripennis. The sequence continues at coordinate 496,722 of NW_019417495.1, read as the reverse complement.
TTTCCTAAGAGAGTTACGAAATTTGGTAATGCGTTTCCTGGGTAGTCAAGGGAATGGATGCAGTTGGTAATATTGGCAGTGGTAAATCATATTAATAAAAAAAACTACTCTATATCGGTGGATAATGGCAGTATTTCTTGTTCAGACTTTAAGTAATGCAACTTTTGTTAATATTTTCAGGCAGCTATTAATTACATTGAGATCAAGGATCGAGGGTAAGATTTAAAAAATGGTAACAATGACCGATCGACAATTTTCCAATTTCAGTTCTCGGGAAATGGAAACATAAACTATATATGTGATGTGAGAGGTCTAGATGCGTTACGGGTCAAATGTAAGTAAATTATAATACCACCCTTTACTACAAATAGAAGGCAACTTACTCAGACTTATGTAGCGGTTTTCCGCACACAGTATCGTGCTTAAAATCCTCGAGTAGATTTTTTTTAGTCATGACATTCCGTGTACTCTCAGTATATAATTTTCCACATAACACATTTTCGTCGGTACGTGTTAAGTTATTTTAGATAAACAACATGATATCCTAACCAAATATGATTATAACAAATAATATGTACTTTAAATTTTATAACGACCACTCTATGTATATGTATCGATTATATACATTCTCTAGAATCTTTTATAAATATTTATTTTCAAATTCACCTATTTTGCTTCTGGTTTTCTCTACTACCTTTGAATAGCTGAATTGAGTAGGAAAGGAACGTAGAACATCTTGCTTTCTAAGAGTAGAGATGCCGCAGACTGTATCTGAAAATAAATAAATAATAAATACACCTGTAAATATTAGAACAAGTAGCTGTAAAACCACCGTATATACCTATATATTAGCGAAACATCCCCAAATATTTGTGCTAGCAGGTAAGATGCAAAATATCTTAGGAAAAAAATATTGTCTGAATTACACAGCCCCACAAGAGAAAGGGTTCCAATCCTATCCCAAAAACCAATTTATCAGGACATTTTTTTATTAAAATATCTCCTAAAATGGGGTGAAATAGTGAAGATAAGATAAAGCTTCATAATGTTATTTTTGTGGCATTGTTCAGTATCTAGTTGTTGGCTCAACTGAGTATTTCGTCATATTGAAAACGAAAAAATATGAAAAAAGTAATCAATCTCATATTGAAAAGAATCATTCAAGTAGCCGCTTTTTTAAATTATTTTTGTCTTATCTCAACAAGAAATCTAGTAATGAAAATGTAGATAAACTCTTGAGATCCACAGAAATCATTAAATCACATTTTTGTTTTGTAAAAAATGTTCTATAAAAGTTTCATAAAATTTGTCGAATAAAACTTTTTTGGAAGATGAAGACTGAAAAAAATTTCGCAACGTTAACGGATGGTACAAGAAACTGAACTTATCTGCCTCTTTTTCTCTTTGTGGTTTATTCATTAACAAAAAATATTTTTAAAAAGAACCAATTCTTCAGTGATTCTTTTGGATGGTCATTAATTACACAGGCACAGACAAACAAAAAAAAATACATTAACTGGAGGGTAGACCCCACTATTCTTAGATTTTTGGGGTCGCTGAAACCGAATATGATCGATAAAAAATTATTTCAATTGCCCATTTTCTCGCTAGCACCTCCTGAAGGGGGTTAAATTTTAAACTTTTGTACAAAATTAAGACGTATGTTTATTTTTTTTGCCTTTTGATATTTTCAACTTGACAAATTATTCTAGACAAGATATTTTAATTTACGTTCCATTTGCATTTTGTTTTCTCTTTGATTTTAATGTTTTTGTTCTTCACCGACCAGTCTAATTTTATGCCTCGGAATAGAATTGATTCCGTATCTACTTTTACGACTAAGACACCTCCACGCGGTGAAGGCGGATAACAGTTTCACTGGCTTAGAAGACCGTTTGAAAGCAAACGAGTTAGTATCATAGAAAGAGGTGAATGTCGAATCTTGAGAGGCAAGGGGACTCACGTTAATCAAGCACCCCTAATTGGGAGAGGCAAGCGGACTCACGTTAATCAAACACCCCGATTCGTGAGAGGCAAGGGGACTCACGTTAATCAAGCACCCCTAATTGGGAGAGGCAAGGGGACGCACGTTAATCAAGCATTCTGAATTGTGAGAGGCAAGGAGACTCACGTTAATCAAGCACCTCGAATCGTGAGAGGCAAGGGGCCTCACGTTAATCAAGCACCCCGAATTGTGAGGGATAAGGGCACTCACGTTAATCAAGCACCCCAAAGGAAACAGAAACCTATCACTTCCACGCCGTTATTCCTGGGTTGCGCTAGGACTTGAACCAAATCATAAACACATATAAGAGTTGATATTTCTGATCGGTGAAGTATTGACGTTTACAACATAAGAGCTGGAGGTACTCTTAAACTTGTCTAATTATCAGGTAATTGACTTTGGATCGTTGGAATTTTGAGCGTTGAGCCCATGAACACTTTGGTTCTCCTCTTTTCTCCGAAAACGTTAGCGCAATTTGCCGAGAGCCAACTAGTGTAAGGGGGTAATTGAGAAAGTGGATATCATTTTTTGTAGTCATTTTCGGTTGCAGCGTCCCAAAAATCATAGAAATACGCATAGCTACATCTTAATTTTGTACGAAAATTTAAAATTTAACCCCCTTCAGGGGGTGCTTGCGACCCCAAAAACCTAAGAATAGTGGGGTCTACCCTCTGGTTCATGAATTTTTTTTGTGTGCCTGTGTTATTTTCACCTTTCACTTCAAAATATTAAAATAAATAATTATTATTCTTCTAAAATTACATACCCACATTTTTACTTGCCGTTGTTTTATACAAAGTAACATATATATTAGATAAAATGTAACACTCGGACACATCGATTTGCATTTTTAATTTGTCCACTTTCTGTAGTGATTTCATTAACGACTTTTTTAAATAAAATGTGGTCTTCTTTATACCGTTTTCAAGAAGCTTTGCCTGCCTATTTGTCCTTTTCCTTTGAACTTATTTAACTTAAAAAATCAAGAAATCTTCCTCGACAGTTTTTCTTTAATAAATATCTTATCTTGTTAACGTGAAATACGTACATATGAAAATACTGGAAGATCTAGATAACAAATTTCTTAATTTTTAACAAGAATATGTATTGTTTATAACGTCATATTTTCTTCATCATCCTCTATTTGCAAAAACAAAAATGACAAGGATCGATGAGTTTTAGAATTTTTATAAAAATGAAAGTTTTCCAAATTGTAATTGCTACTGTAATTATTTAACAGGTAATCAGTTACTTAAATACCGAATTAATTAAATAAATGGCGAATGCGCAAATGTTAGGAAAAGACGTTGACATTTGTTTATTTCTTTCAAGATTTACTAAATAAATGCATACAACAAAATGAACTTGTAAACTATCTTAAAATAGTGCTACAACATATTTTATAATTATTGAGAATTCAACATGTGCTGTCTATAAAGTGATTGAATCAATGTTTGCATGTATGTAATAACAATAATAATAGTGATAATAATAATACTCATAATTTCACAGAAGAAATATTGTGTTATAAAACTGAAATAGATTGTCTTAATAATACAAAGTGACAAAAAATACTTGGTTCAAATTTGATATTTTGAAGAACAAGCCTTTACTAAAAATTAATCAAAATTATAGAAAAAGAATTGCGTGAAAAAAGGCAAATTAGATAGTCATTAGCTAATTAGTGGGTATAGTAAATGGCGTAGGAAATTCTCAAAACAAGAATACTTTGTATACGTATTCATGAAATACAGGTATAATACACCCAGTAGATGATGACTTTTGTGTATGGAATTTTTAGACTTATTCTGATTTCAGGAGCAGCGTCTCATCTGGGACAATATTATACGCTATTCTGGTATAGGTAATTTATATTTATTTGTAGTCTTATTCGAGAAAATAGATTAACTTTGTGTACAAACAACCATTTAAAAGATATATAATATCTACAACGTACCTTCCTTTAAATTGAAGAAAATGGCGAATGCGCCACTACCAATAGTGTTGTATATAAAATAAAATTGTTTGATCAGAATTCGTTTGTTTAAAACATTGTTAAATATAATATTTTGCCAATGCTAATACTAACACAAAAAATAATATTAAATAATTGTTTAAAATAATATTTCTTTTGCGATTTTCAAACACACACGTTAAAAAACGTTGTTATTTGAAATAGATGTTATAAATGTAGCTGGCAAACAAACAAATTTTGGATTCAGTATTGGAAGTTTAATAGAAGTGACGTAAAATCAGAAAACTACAATAAACTAGTACCTGCTATTGTACTATCCAATTTTATTTTTTTAGTTATTTCAAAATTATATTTCGATAAAATACTGAATTTATGAAGTGAACGCTTTCTGATCCAGGAAACAACATTCGTCAGATATCCTAGTTCCGTGAAAAATTCTGTACGACCGATCCGAGAAAAGATGGCAAGCAGTACACGGCCCATACGGAAATACTGCTAAGTGTTTTTCAGAACGCGCGCCCAATATATCGCGACATTTGGAACCAACAAGGCCAATAACCTAACCTCGAGCTTGAATTTTAAAAATAGGCACCCTAAAAATGTCATACGCAATCATCATTAGCGTTTTATGGAAATTTTGACTGGGCGTGTAAAGTTACGCAACGCGCAAACGGGGAAAGTAGAATTCACCGAGTAATGAACTTTCTAGTGTTCGCATTGTGCATTTAACATATTTCACGGTTACGCAACGTTTTATATAAGACTTGTGAGTGATAAATTGTAGGAAGAAGTTTATAAGTACCTACTGCGGAAACAGATTTTACAATAAAATTATCGTTTACGAGTTATGTAACTGGAGAAGAATTGATAAAAATGTGGCATGTTCACTTATCATAAGGTGCTTGCACCAAAGGGGAACATGTTAAGTTTTGAGTTATTGCAGTTGGAAAGGATCAGTCATTGCTGCTCTCTCACAGCACTTGTGAGTTTTTGCTTGGTGTACTATTTTTCTTTATTATTTTCTGTTCATTATTTATTTTCTCTACTGTTCTACTTTCAATTCTTTGATTCGTTCCTTCCATTTAGTTTTTCCATCTGCTTACTATTCTGCTCTTGAGTAGACTGGGTTCCTTTAGTCATGTTTCGTATTCATACCATCTAATACTAATCGATTAAACAACTCTTGCACTTATTTTCTGTGGTCCTATTATTGATCTTATTATTTTTAGTTGGGCTTTAGTTTTCATCGAATACGTTGTAGATGGTTTTACTAATATTGCCTAGATTTTTTATATTTTTTTTAAATACAATTTTTATCTTTGAATGTTTTTGCAATAAAATTAGAGCCTATATATTTGTGCTTTATATATGATTTTGTTCTCTTAATATTTATTAATTCCATTTGAAAAACGCCATCATTAGAAAAAGCAAGTAATCATTTGTGGGGTTAGAAACACTTAAGATATTAGAATAGTATTATCATTATTATTATTTACATTTAATTAAGTTTATAAAACACCCTGTATCTTTGAAAGTAGGCATTTTCGAATTATATAGATATAGTATATTTATTTATAGAGACATGTATTTATAATAATGCAATGAATTACTAAATATATTTTAACTACAACCTCTACGACGATAAGGAAATGAAAAGTACAATCAGTACGACAACTAACTAGGTCAGATAAACAGCATTTCAAAGTTCACTGCACATTCTGTTCATTAGCGGTTCGTCAAATATTAAATAGGGATACGGATCTAATCAATTAATTCTACACGAGGGGTAACGATGTCGGGAAATATCGATTTTCTAGTGCCGAATAATTCTAAAAAATATATATAGTTTGTTATAATCTAATGTAGACTGTTATTTATTTGAAGTTCTGCATCAAACGAATTTTAGTACATGATAACTTCACTGCCACTTTTCCTCTAAAAGGTAAACTTCATTTTATTGCCTCCATGCGTTATAACCTAAATAATTATTAGAAACTGTTTGAAAATTTTTACTTAAACATGTATAAACATAAACCGGAAATTAACTTATTATCTTCATGGCATTGTTCATTTGTTTAATGTATTTATAATTATTTGCGGTGGTAAGTTTTGGTTATTAAGCAAAATGGCTTTATCGTTCCTAAACCATGTCAAATTTTGGAAATATGGAGCGGATATATTGTTAATAGAAAACAAGGCTAAATTACTGAATAATTAGTATCTAAAAAATTACACTAAACAACTTTTTAATTAAAGATACAATAAATTATAAAAAAATAACTCAAATATATGTATATGTATGTTAGGAATTAAATCTAAAAATTTCAGTTATGTTCTTTGAATGATTATAATAATGTACTTATTATATTTATGTTCTTCAAAATTCTTCAATAATTGACAATTTTCACTCCAGTTTTGAATCTACTGGTTGCAAATAATATATTTAAATTGACAAAAGTTTTAAATCAAATAGGTTTAAGGTGTTACATTATTAAAATATATTTAAAATTCGTCAAAAGTTTTTACAAAAATAAAAATATAACTAAATATGTAGCCTGTGGTGGTGTACATATATTTTACTTGAGGAGTGCCATTTTCCGACTACTAAAAACTGTTTGTAATTTAATAACACCCAAGTCATATTGATTAAAGTGATATTAATTCACAATTAAGGTTACTTACAATTGTTTTATTTATAAAAATCTCTATAAAAAATGCTCAGGAGTGCATAAATACTACCCTAAGTATTATTTCAGGACGAAATAACACTCAATTTTTTATTATGCCAATTTACGCTTGTTTAATTGAATCATACTGTGTTTATATATAATACATGCGTATAATTTTCACTGCCGAATTATAAAAAATAAAAATGACATACTGACCACTATTCAAAACTAACGTCTTTAGGCCCAATATTTTAAATTTAAAATTAAAAAAAAAATAAATTCGTAATAAGAAATTTCCATTAATTACTTAGCAAGCCACTGTTTGTTTAAATAAAAAGCATATTCAATTGTTCAATATTTTTTTCTATATCTTCTCATGGTTGCGATTGAATTTTTTACAATTTTATTTAGGTACTCTTTAGTTTTTGTACTGAACTTAATTAACTCTTGTTAGAATCCAAAGTATACTGGGTTAAAAATTACAGGGATAAAATTATTTAATGGGAGAGACTATATGAATATCGAATACTGCTAGAGATATAAGGTGCTTTAGCTTGCAAAAGAAGTTGCATAATATTTTGTTGAAATCGGTATTATTTTTTCTCTCTCTAAAATTTTGTCTGAACCTCATTGGATTGTATGATTGTTTTCCTGAGCCTTTTCGCAAATTTTTTGTTTATATAATTTTTGTTCTTTTTTCTTATAAATGTAATGTTTATTGCCTTCGCAAAGTAAATAAATAACTGCTATTTTTCGATGTATTGGAGAGACCTTTTGATCTGTAAATATTAAAACTGATGGAAATAAAGACTATTCAAAAAAGCGGAAATTTGATAATAAAAAATTTGCAAATGCGCTTGGAAAAACGGTCATATAATGCAATGTGGTTTGGCTAAAATTTTTGAGAAAAAATATAAAACCACTAAAGAAAAAAAACAGAGTTAGCTATTGTTTTATTGAACGGTGAAAGATGTGTATCAAATTACTCCGTGAAACTGGATTATTTTTAGCTACAAGAAGATATATAGATAATTATAGAATCAATATCATATAATATATCCATGAGAGCAGATAAACAAACAAATCATAAACTGTCAAACATATTTTAAAAAGAACGTTAATAGCTTGTTTTTCGAAACTGAAGTGCGTTTTTTTATCAGGTTTTCTTCATTGTGAGATTTTTTGCTAAACAATGGTTGCTACAAATAACTTTAAACTGCAGTTTTTGGGAGTTTATTAAATTAATCTTCCAATTTTTCTACAGGTGGCAAAACACTCAAACGGAAAAAACTAAAACTATGTCACAATAAATAAATTTAGACAATATCCCAGGATATCAAAAAGTCCCAAAGTGGCATTGACATTGATCTTGACCTTCATGGTCATTTCAAGGTCATATCCGAAAGTAAAATTTTCCGCTCTTTCCATTTCTGGGGTCAAAATTATGGCGTCCCATTTAAAAAAAATCATCGTGAGCTCGATATGACCTTTGAAAATTTGTTCTGAGGACATTTTAATTGCCGCTCGAGAAGCATATTCAAGCTTACTTCCTTTAAAATTTAAAAAAAAAATACAAGAAGGTAGGTATATGAAATATTTAAAATTTTCTGTCAAACTGTTTTTTATTAACAGAGACATTACTACATATATAGTAATGTGTCATTGTCATGTGGTAAAGTAAAAAATAACAAAAATTCCGACAGAGCTAAATTTTGGTGGTACACCATTAGAAATAAAGTGTCAAAAGTCCCCACCGATCCCATGTATGCTAAAAAAGTTATTCGGGGTCAAAGGTCAAAATTTGATGTTTTTTGGATTTTTTTCGAAAACGGTAAGTTTTATCAAAAAAGTAGTTCAGACAAATATAATAAATCTGAAAATTATCTACAAAAATGGCCCCTATACTTTTTTTTTCTAAGAACTACCATTCCTGAGATATCGCGATTCTAAAAGTTGAAGAAGTCACGTTCTACATGATATGCACATTGCACATATGCAACGTATATACATAGTTAGGCACTTAATGCAAGTAAAAATGCCTATTTCTGTCTCTTATTTGTATAAACTGTACTATTCTGAGAATATACACTCAAAAGAAACTCAGTCCCTTAGTCAAAATGACGCAGATGTCCTTATAATTGAAACAGCTACAGCAATAGAACAATTTAATGCAACAAATACACCTGTTGTAGTTGGTGAAGATGTTGACTTATTAATACTACTCACTTCAAGGACTCCAATTGATAAAATTATATACTTTTTAATTCCTGGAAAGGCTCAACAGCGAACAGAAACATATTCTTCAAAAAGTTTATCTGCTTATCCAAAATGCTACAACCATATCTTATTTTTACATGCGATAACCGGCTGCTATACTACATCAGCAATGTTCAGAAGGGGTAAAACATCAGTATTAAAATTATTTGGAAAAAAAGATTTAATTGATTGCAGAAATTGATTCTTCACCTCAAACAATAATCACAAAAGGAATTCGCTTTCTCCTTGCTGTTAAGGAGCTCCAAAAAAAATTGATTGTATAGATAAATATAGATATTTAACTTCTGTAAAAAATACACGAAACAAGAAACAAGTACAACTATCTTGTCTTCCTCCAACATCGGCTTCTGCTAATCAATATTTGTATCGGGTATACTATCAAGTTCAGACATGGCTAGGCAATCAACTGAACCCAGAAGACTGGGGTTGGAAATTAACAGATAATACTTTGGAACCGATTCAAACTTTACTTCCACCTGCACCGGAAAAACTCCTAAACACTATTTTTTGCAATTGCAAAAACGGTTGTAGTGCTAAATGTGGCTGTAGAAGAGTAAGGTTACTGTGTTCTCCAGCGTGTACTAATTGCCAAAGCCAGTCTTGCTCAAATGTCCAATTGAATACAACAGACGAAGATCCATGTGATTTCGATGAAGAGACTGCTGATTCATCTTCATTTGAACAATTTATGAACATCCAGCAAGAAGAAGAGGAGGAAGAAGAAGAAATCGAAGAAGACATGACTGTTGAAGTCGACTTTGAAGAGTATGAATCAGATTAAAATATCAAAAGAAATCAGAACTACAGTTAAAGTCAATAACCAATATCAATATCAATAACAATCATCATACAGTTAAAAGAGTATTGTCCCTGAAAATTCCGTCATAACAGCTCGTCGAGTAGGTCTACCGGGGAAACCACGTTAAAAAAAAAACGCGTCAAAGTACACTACCTACAAGTGTGGAAATGTGTGCATATCATGTAAAACGTGACTCCTTCAACTATTAGAATCGCGATATCTCAGGAATGGTGATTCTTAGAAAAAAGTATAAGGACAATTTTAGTAGATAATTTTAAGGTCTATAATTTTTGTCGCAGCTACTTTTTTGATAAAACTTACCGTTTTCGAAAAAAATCCAAAAAACCTCAAATTTTGACATTTGACCCCGAATAACATTTTTAGCACAAATGGGATCGATGGGGATTTTTGACACTTTATTTCTAATGGTGTACCCAAGGTCTCCACCAAAATTTAGCTCTGTCGGAATTTTCGTTATTTGAAATGTCTATTTTGACTGGACTAACTGTTGTTTTGACACTAATTAAATATCATACAAAAGTCAAATTTTAATGACAGTTTACGAAAAATAGTTATTTATGATACAAGTGTTAAAAGTGGCATTTTATTTTGTCAGTGAAGATGATTAAAAAACGAGCGTAGCGAGTTTTTTAACTTCACGAACAAAATAAAATCACTTTTAACACGTATATCATACACTATTTTTTCTACAAAACAATCGGAAGAACTCAATAAAAATAAGAAATCAAAAAATACCACACAGATCGCAGTGTTTATGAACCAAAATTTTCGTAGCAACCAGTACTTTTAACACTAGTGTTAAAAGTAACTTACTTTTAACACGCGTGTCAAAAAATGACATTTTTAACATCAAAAATGACAATTAAAAAGCCCACTTTTAACAGTTTTGTAGAAAAAAACATTTATGATGTTAGGTCTTGAATTATAGATATAAGATATGACAGTAAATTGAGAGGTTAGTTGATCATACTAAGTGCCAGGTTTAAAGTGGGCAATATGTTGTTTCGATCAAAGCCAGTGACATCCTACGAATTGAATTTTTAAACATTACAATTTTTGAAAACACTACGGGTTTCTAGATTTAAAAAGTAAACAAATAGGACATAGTGTTATTTTGATTTGAACTGATAGTCAAGTCCTTATTTTATGGACGCCATATTGTTTTATTATTCTTTAAATTAAATTTATTCTTCTAAATTTAATTACAAAACTTGTCCCAAATCGTTCAAAACAACGCAAAAGACCAGAAGGTAAGAGCATAATGTGATCTGCACGAAAAACTGAACGGATACTTGCCATAATCTTTTATCGACACTATCTTAGCTGGACAGACCGTTATCAACCTGTTCAGCGAGAGGAATAGGCCTACGACAGAGGTAGCACCGCCTCCCCTAGACACCTGCATATCTTGCTGTGCAGCAATGCAAGTGAGTCACGCATCGGCGTTTACTTTCTCTCAAAATCTCAATGCAATGGCACATGCATAGCTGCAACCACACTTGTGATAGTGCGAGTAGGGGGAGAGCAGATAAGCTCATTCAATATCAATCTGGCGCCGAGATAGATAAGCTCCTCCTATGGGACGCGCTACGGTTTTCAGGTCAAAACGCCATTTCAAAAATTCCCAGATAACGGGTAGTGGGGCAAATAAAGATTTGGAATTATGCAATGTCTCTCCTGGAATGTATCTCGATTATTATCAAAGGGAGGTGTTTTATACCGAGTTCACACTGTCGCCAACAATGTTGGATAACTGAGTCCGCTAACGACGTTCGCAAACGATTTCTGAATAATGTTAGCAAAATTTAAATTTTTATTAACAGCCACAGTAACACTTTGTAACATTGTTCACTAACGCGACTAACGTGAACGTTATGTTCACTTAGTAACGTTCGTTAATCAAAGTCAGCGACCATTGCGAACAATGTTTGGCATGTTTGTCAGTTAATATGAGACGTCCATATTCAAATGAACAACCATATTACTAGTATATCCAAGTATGTCGATGATTTATTCCAATGATAGATTTTTCAGACCTGTAACTTCCAGCTTACTTGTGTGAAACTTATTTTTTGAATGAACGGATAGTAATTCGTAACGTCGTTTCTAGATTAACAACTAACAACCGTTTTTCTTAATTTTTTGCTTTCTAACAATGGAAACACATGTAGCGACAATTTCACAATTGAATTTGTCTTGAAAATTGAACTCGAAAATGTGGTACCAGATAAAATGTGTCACTTGAGCATCAGAAAAATATTTAGTGGTGTTCTAGAATTTATAATGTTATATTCCTATTCGAGGCAAGATTTTTTTGGATACATGTTCAGCATTAAATGGATTAATTGTTTCTGAAGGTATTGCAACAATAACATTTTAGTTATGAAGACACCTTGAAGTAAAGTCGATTATATGGGTCTATATTTTTCTCCTCTACGAAAGTTGTAGGTGAATTATTGAAGATGGTCAAGAAAATCGTTAACCTGATATGAAAATTGACAAAAGGGGAACAAACTGATATATAAAGGGCGTTAGAAGTTTGACTGTCTTAATTTTAACAGATGATAGAATACATTAAAATATACAAAAAAACCTTATATGACATGGGTCCTAAATTCAACCATTTCCGAGAAAAAAATTATCAAAATCATCAACTTGATGTACAAAAGTCCGATTAATTAAGAAATATTGACATAACTGTGAGCATAGAATACCTTAAAATACAATGTTTACCACTTTTTTGAACTTCTTTATGCTTAATTCTAAAAAATAATTAGCGTTGTAATAAATTTAAAATTCGATAAAATTCATATCGAGCAATGTGGCAACGGCGCGGTGGATAACATCAGGTACTAAGCTGTCCAGCAATACGCAATTCAGTTGGTGTTGGTATCTGGAATTGGACCGTGTCTGAGTGTTTTTTGCGTACCACTATTTCCTTTTCTTGGGGTGTTTTCCAGCTAATGTACGAAAATTGGATTCGAAGGTGTCGTGCGTGCATCGAAAATAGTGGTGGACATTTTGAGCATATTTTGTTTTGTACTTGTATATTTAAAAATTACTGAACTTTGCTTTTTGGTACCTAAATTATTTTTAATACGTATGATTTGGATGAAGTGAATCTTTGGGTACTTTAATTATATATTTTTCAAACTCATAATTTAATTAAAAGTTCCTGTTTTAAGAGGTTCATAATTACTAAAATTCGAGCTAAAATTTAAGCACAACACTATCTTCGTACTACACAATAGATACATTTTATTTTATTTATTTAAAAACTGGAAAGCAGTTGTGAAATTTACTAAATGTTTCACAATAATAGTTGTTTACATTTTTTCCGTAGGACAAGTTTGTCGCGTGCACACGTGGCATCGTTAGGTTAAGCACTATTGTCACGTTATCATGAAACTCCCCAATATTAATACTCGCTGTATTTTGGAAACTGTTAATCTTACGCTCTTGTAATATACAACTTTTTGTTCATTTTTGATTACTCTATCTCATGCTGAAATAATGGCAGTCACACTTCTTACACCCTGTAGAAGAAAATTAAAGATTTAAAAGTCTAAGGAGTTAAGAAAATCATTAATTTGATATGAAAACTACGTTTACAAAGAAGAAATGAAAATAATTAAAAAGGCCCATTTTGTGAGAATAATTTGAACATGGTAATGAAATTAAATAGTAATAACTTATAGTGTAAATCCTATAAAATTTAGAAAGAAAAGTAAATAAAATTATGCAAAGTGACAGTGTTTACAATCTCTAATTCTCTAATTACTATTCCAATTAATTGAATTAACACATTTACGTACTTACGTTTTTACTCAAATTTTTACCTACGTTTCCAATAATGAACATAATTGTATAAGGTGTAGGTATTATTAAATTACATAAGCTAAAATCAAAAATATTTTTAATTCGGTGACCATATAATTTTAATTGTATTAATTATTATTTAATACATAATGATATATTACTGCAAATAATTATTGTTCTCGTTAATTAACTATAAGTAGGTATAATTAATTATCCATAAAGCATTTCTGGTCATAATCTTTGGTTACTTGTTAGAAACTGTTGCAAAGTTTATTATTTTTTCATTACTTTCACTATTTTTCTTCAATTGCAAAAAATATGCACTAAAAAAGAAATACATTAATTTCAATTTTCTCTCTTCTTAAGGTGGCCATATTCCCGGCCGAGAAATAGTGAAATTTCTGGCGTTTTTAGGTACTGAAATCTTTGAAAATAAAACGTGTAGAACAAAAGTAAGCACAAAAATAAAATCCTTGATGTTTTGTTTATTCATTGTTACCATTTAAATTTACTCAAATAAAATAATAACTAAAAAAAAGCGTTTGTAAAACATGCATTTGTTGTTATTCTAACCCCACATTTTAAGAATTATTTTCACGCACTTATAAATAAAAGTAAACAATTTTATATGTAGGACTAAGCAAGTAAATGTTATAAGAATATTTACATTTGGAATTATATATAAAAAAGTTAGTATTTTCGAAGATTTCAGTACCTAAAACCTTGATGGTTTGATCGTTTTTTGCACCTGTTTATTCGTTTTACTGCGGCGTCTTTGAAAATAACCAGATGGCATGACATAACATTCCTATTATTTGATAAGCTTTAGATTATTCAGTTATTAAATGTTTGAAATTATTTGTCTTTGCGGAAAACACTATTTAAAGAATATGGGGCCCTTAACACCGGTTATAATCATTTCGGTGGTAAGATCAGTTGGCGAACATGCGAAATGAGATCCAAAATTCAAATTTGTATGGCTGATTTGGGTTTTGTTTATAGTCTAGGAAGCTGAGGATACGCAGCATTGCAGGTAATTTAATCGATAAATGTAATTCGGGTACCTTTATGGTGAACTGACCACTTTTGACAACTCTCTTGAGAATTTCGCCCAACATACAAAGGATAATGAATTATTGTAAACTTATTTGATTTAGATATTATCAAATAATAGGAAATTATTTATAAAATAATATCATTCGTCTGTCAAATTTGACATTACCACAAAAAATTCATGTATTTTGTTGTAACTTTTAACTAAAAATTGCTATAGATTTTGTTATTGACAACATTATCTATGATTTGTATCTTATTTGTATTTTTAAGTTTCATTTCAAACTCAAGTATAAGTCATCAAATATAGGAAAAAACCTAAATGTCAAATTAAAAAGGGAACATATACAGAAATAAAAGGATGACATTTCCATTTGGATTTTACCGAAATTAAATTCCCAACACGAGACTGGTTTGGACTGAATTGTACTGCTTGTAGAATCTCTAATAAGTTTAAACCTACTATTGAAAAATAATAGTGGGCTAATGCATTTTGAAATATCTTCTTGATTGAAGATAATTAGTGAATTCTAAATAAACATCAAATTACCATCAGCAATTGTATTTTTGCATTGTAACTTATTTTAGAAATAAGAAAGGGTACAATTTCTCACAACCCTTTTATTTTTGCATATTTTATTGCATCCATGTAGTTAAAATGTAGGTATCCGATATGTTCACCCGCAAAGGCAATATACAAATGACTCTCAGCAGGTACATGACGCCACTGCGCATCGGCACGCGGGGTAAAGTGAGATCTTTTGCTATAATTGATAACCTGTACCTAGTAAAATTTTTGCCTTAACCCTTTCACTGCTCCAGACGTATATATTCGTTAAAAATTTATAGGGCTCAAACTGCTCCAGACGAATTAATTCGCTTGAATAGTTAAAGAACAGAATTAAGGAAAACAATAAAAATTTATTTGTTTAAAATAAAAAAAGTTGGAATCAATTTGCAAAGTAATGAAAGCGAGGCAATATGCCATTATTTTATTTAAAAAGAAAGCACGGCCAAAAGCTTGTATCCAAATTTTGTGACTTAAGTCCCAGTAGTCTCTGACATAACCTAATATGCGGTCATCATAAGACACGCAGTATATCCATGTTTACTGTATTTTTATTACCCTCAGTTCGAGAAAAACCCGGGCAACGTATGAAAAGGCCGGCGTAATGCAATTCACAGAGTTCAAAGGACGTCCTGATTTAGTGTTTGTTGAAATTGATTCAAACTACCTCGGCCGACTGACCTACATATATTAAATGGAATAGACGCAGAACAGTACACTCAGGTTGTTGCACTTGCGGCATTTTCCTTCAACGTTCGATGCGTTCCAGAACGGGAAAATTGTTCGAGAGTCGCATTCGCTGGCGGGGCACGACAACGCCGCTTCGATGCCGCAATTGTAATGTTTACGTGAAAATTAGTACGGCCTTGGCTATGGCTAGAGAATGAGTATTTCCGTCGAATAGGGGATATTATGAATTTAAAATGGGGGTTAGAAATATTACATTGTGCTGGAGTCGCGCTTTGGTATAACATGGTTGTAAATTAAATACCATTTAGAATTTCAACAAATAAAATTAAATAAGCGGATAAGCTAATAAGAGTGGGCATATTTATGTAAAAAAAGTAATTTCTAAATGCAGTGTTGTAACAAATACAACTATACCTAAATGAAACTCATATTGTTTTACTTTTGTAAAAACATATTGAACCATTTTCCTATAATTAAAAATTATACTTTTTAAAGCAACATTTCAGAAACCATCAATTGTATTTCAGTTAGTTTTATTTCAAAGAGCGCCAATTGTACACATATCAAACTAGCCAATTTTATTTTAAACATTTAAATAATATTTCAGTATGTTATTTATATCTCAGAATTCGTCCAAAATATTACAAAAAAAATTTAAACAAAATAAACACACAGACACAACAGACACTGAACAAACGACAAACATATAATACAAACATAAAATACAAGTGATCTTTTCTGAAAATTATGAAATAAAATTGAAATTGACGAATTCTGAAATTTAATTTTCTAACATATTTTGAAATACAAATAACACCTTATGATATTATATTTACTAAGATGAAATTAAAATCACGTTTTCTAAAATTGAATCGACCATTTCTGAGATATATCTAGATATATCTTTTCTAAAAAAGGTGTATATTTCCAAAGATACACAAAATACGTAATATAAACTGAGTTTTGTATGAATTATATTAGTTTTTTCTTAGAATGTGAACATATCAAATGCATGTTTATATTTGCGGATATTATCAGAATTTTCTAAAAGTATTATATAATTTTGCGCGATTTGAATTTCCGAGAAAAAGAATTTTATAACAGATTTTGTCAGAATTTAAAATGTTATGTATTTCAATCTTTGAGTTAGCATTTATAAAATGATGAAGAAGAATTTTCTTTCAACATTCTGTTTAGAATTTTAATTTGATTTGCAACATAATATATAAAAAATCCCCTTTGAGTTGAAACTTCTTATAAACCTTATTTTGTACACAAACGAATTCGGTTTTTAATAGACTGTTCAACATTGGTGAGCATGTTTGGCGTAATTTCTTGAAATGCTACTGTAATGCGCTGCCACTGTCAAATTACAACAACATTGGGTAAAGGGTATTTAAGATATTTACGAAATAGCAATTTTTTTACAAAAGTTTAACACCCTGTATCTTGAAAAAGAAGCATCTGCGGACCAATGTTTATATGAACTTTTTGTCTTAAAATCGCTCAAATAATCGCCTGTTGAATTTATTGTACATACTTAATTAACATCCTGTACATACTATAAATATGTTTTGCTCTTTTTTTTTTAGGGCTATTAGAAAATTTTATGTAAGCCAGAATCTTTGGGAACATTTTTTTAAAGTGTCATATATTTTACAAGGTTTTTAAGAACACAAGTTTTATGTTAATATTACAATAAATATTACAATCTTTAGATACTTTTTTAATTTGAATTTGAGTTTCAAGAAATTACAAGAATATGAAAAGTATTTTGACCTTTCGGGATATTATTACGTTTCATGCAATTTTATATAGGTACGCCAAATTTTTAAGAAAGATGAGCATTCTCTTACAGTTTAAATGCCTTATTTTGATTTTATTATTTTTTAGAAGAAAAATTTGAATTTAATTTAAAATTTATATATAAAACTATCAGACGCATTTTATCTCTGGAGATTAAAAAAAAATGTTATATTACAGAATTTGAATATCTTGACAAGCAAACTTAGGTATTTATATTTCGATATAAGGACATGAAAATATATTTTTTTTTGTAAAAATTTTATTTTTTTTATTTATTTATTTTTTAATTCAATAATAATAATCGTTTGTGTATATTTAGTGTTTCTACCTATCTCATTTTTATAATTTTATTTTATGCTTACATTTAATTTAATTTAATTTTACTATACTACTTTACCTTTCCAAAATATACAGGCTGTTACAAATTCGCTTCCGTTTATTTTCGCAGTTTAACTAACTAGATGGATTTCACAGGGTCTAACGAAACTTACAATGTACGATAATTCAATAAACAAAAAAATCTAAATAAAAATTTTAGATAAATTTGGAACGAATACACTGAAGATGAATTTTTCCAAACAAAACGTCTGAATCTGGTTAGGGCTGAGGCAGTACAGTATTGGGGGTCGTGAAGGCTTGCAAAAAATGTAATAAAATTTCCAGGGTCGTATTTAAAAAAATGAAGTTGATGATGGTCCTGGAGAGACGAAACGTTACATATAAAAATTGATTATGCCATTCGATAGAGAGCAAAAAGTGGCCGTGAGAAAGTTTCTTCTTTTTTCAATATTACCTCAAACAAGGCTGAAATGAAACAGAAACGAATTTCCAAAATTTCGTTTTTTTTTCAAATATTTAATCATGTTAGCCTTGATTTTTTAGAGGCATATTGTTGGTCTCCTGATTACGCAACTTTGCCCCCATTTAAGCTACTTCGTAGCTCTTATCGTTTCCGAGATCCCTGTAGTGAGAAGCGAATATGTAACATCCTGTATTGCTATTATTATTATTATTATTATTATTATTATTATTATTATTATTACTATTATTACTTTATTAAGTGGTAAACCAATGGAAATTCATTATTTCTAAAATATATTTGACATTTCATAACAATCGAATTTTTAAATATTCGATTTCCTTAATTTCTAAATATTGCAAGTTTGACAAACAAGTGTTTTTTTAAAAAAATATTTGTTTGAAAATTTGCGTTACTGACGGCTATCAGTAATGATAACCTTTTATTAAAAAAAATAAAATTAGTAATTATGTGGAAAAATACCTCAACTTCTTTTAATGCAAGTCATGGTGTTAAAATTTTTATATTTTGGAACTGAACTTAACACCACAGATTTTAAGTCAAGTTCAAAATTTTACTGCAAATTCTTAATCTGATTAATTTAACAACATAATTTCAACAAGAGATGTTCTATATCGGATTTAATTAAAAATAGAAACATTGTGTTCAATACAATACTGCTGAAACTACTGAAAATACAACAGTAGCTGTCTACACAATAAAAACATATTGAAAAAAAATATTAAAAATAATTTACTGACATTTTATTCTCTGAAAACTTGAACAAGCTCCTCCTCTGAGGCACTATGAGGTAATATTTTTCCACATAATTACCGGGGCAAATGGACTTACCTCTGGTAACCTAACTAGTAAGTCTTGGAATCTTGTAGTTTGCTGAGGATACATGTGTTGTGTGTAGACACGTAGGCACGTCATGTATCTCTCGTATATTGTTTCCAATTCACTATTTCCTGAACTACTGGCAGGTTTCGCTGAAAAAACAAGAGAGTTTTTTAAAAAAACTGCCATGTTTTCCTGAAGAAACTTTTGTTTGCTTTATGTTCCTTCCAAGAGTGTCTGGAGATGTCTTGAAATGTAGGACCTGTGAAAAGCTATAATCCTACAAGGACTCTGTGGCTATTTATATAATATAGGAACAATATCGAATAGAGCCCAGTTTTTGGAGCTGCCAGATGGGGATTTCGGTTATCTTAAGAAATATAACGTCAGCCAAATTAGCGTAATGCTGCGAAATTTGAAGACATATAGCATAGTAAAGAGAAAATTTATTTGTTTGAAAAATTACACAGCCTCACACAAAAAAAAAAGTTGGGTATACTTTTTATGCGACATATATTTTTCGTAGTAATTTGGCCTCCTGAACACGAAATCTGGGGTCAGAATTGGCCCATCACGTCACAATTTTTTCCTAACCTCAAAAAACTTGTGAAAAATAGTGAAAATTGATGAAAATTGACTGGGAAAATTTGGAAAAAAAATTATTTCCACATCAAATAGTACATTTTTATGTAAAAGACTCTGCTGAATTCAAATCCACTGTCAGAATTGAGCTAGAACGTGTGGTTTTTTTTCTAACCTCAAAAAACCGAGCAGGAATCGCTATTTTCAAATTCTGAGCGGATTTTGACCAGATTTTGTATAAAGGGGTTTTTTGGGTCGCTGATTACGAATATGAATTCACATTGTAAAAATTCAAGATGGCTGATCCAATATGGCGGGTGTACTTTTTTGAAATCCACCGATTTCAGTAAAATTTGGCATCATAAGGATTGCTGGTTGATCTCACCTTCATTAATCACACATCTGGAGCCAGATTTTCATAAATCAAGGTAAAATTTGTAGGCAGAGTCATAATTTTAGGCCGAGTAGGCGGCATTTTTTCGGCAAAGTCACATTTTTAGATTGAAGGCATAAGCAGATGCAGTGATGTGCTGTGTGGCAGTAATGTGTCCTTTTCCTTGAACTTTAAAATTATTAAGAAATAAAAGCATCTAAATGCCATAGGAAAACTGCATAGTAGTTAAAAAAATCTGATTGGAAAACC
Organism: Anoplophora glabripennis; assembly: GCF_000390285.2. Classification (NCBI taxonomy): domain Eukaryota; kingdom Metazoa; phylum Arthropoda; class Insecta; order Coleoptera; family Cerambycidae; genus Anoplophora; species Anoplophora glabripennis. The sequence continues at coordinate 476,176 of NW_019417495.1, read as the reverse complement.
ATAAGCCCATGCACGACTAAATAAATGAAAGAATAAAGTAGAAACTTTTTTGTCTTGTCCCATGGAAACAAGCACATCACACTACACATCATTACATGTGTAGAGTCCTTAAGTCATTTTTTTAAGCGAAGTCACATTTTTAGACGGAGTGGAATCTTTTACCTTGATTTATGAAAATCTGGCTCCAGATGTGTGATTAATGAAGGTGAGATCAACCAGCAATCCTTATGATGCCAAATTTTACTGAAATCGGTGGATTTCAAAAAAGTACACCCGCCATATTGGATCAGCCATCTTGAATTTTTACAATGTGAATTCATATTCGTAATCAGCGACCCAAAAAACCCCTTTATACAAAATCTGGTCAAAATCCGCTCAGAATTTGAAAATAGCGATTCCTGCTCGGTTTTTTGAGGTTAGAAAAAAAACCACACGTTCTAGCTCAATTCTGACAGTGGATTTGAATTCAGCAGAGTCTTTTACATAAAAATGTACTATTTGATGTGGAAATAAATTTTTTTCCAAATTTTCCCAGTAAATTTTCATCAATTTTCACTATTTTTCACAAGTTTTTTGAGGTTAGGAAAAAATTGTGACGTGATGGGCCAATTCGGACCCCAGATTCGTGTTCAGGAGGCCAAATTACTACGAAAAATATATGTCGCATAAAAAGTATACCCAACTTTTTGTTTTGTGTGTGGCTGTGTATTAGTGAAAAACTGAAAATTTTAACTTTCGTTTTTATTTTTTAAACTCAAACATTATAAGGACACTTTTTAATAGACTTAAAATAAGTCGTCGTATAAGCTATATCATCTATTGAAGGACTGAGAATCAAATTTTGGTTTCCTAATGGGCACCATATTGGATGTTTATATTGGGATTAGGATAATGTTAGTTATGCTGTGGTTTACTTTGTGTTATTATCGAAAAACTAAACTTTCCACTTTTTTAAAGAGTTCATTCACCTCAAAAGAAATTTTGATGGTTCAGTTAAATTGTATTGACATCACAGTAGATGTTTAGAACTTATTAACTAATTTGTCTCGCTTCTAAACTTCAATTAAAAATGAACTGAAATCAATGAAAAATTAACTGAATTGTCAAAATGTCAGTTGGTGTAATAGGTATTCGACGTAATTAAACGAATCAAGCTATAATTAAACGAAGAATCAAGCAAAATTGTTTTTTATACTAACTAAACAATTGTAGTGTTGCCAAATTATTTAGAAAATTTATTTAATTTTAAGGAAAACAAGGTCTATTGATTTATCATTTTCAAATGGTAACCAAAAACAAAATATTGACCATGTGAAATACAAAAGCTAGATAAACCTACTAAGTTTGTGAGACATTCCCGGCATTTATATGGGTACCTACATACATATGTTGTTTTTTACTTGAAGAATTTTTAATGCATTTTTTATTTCGTTTAAAAATATTTTAGTGCGCTTGGAGTTTGAAAGTGAAGGAAAAGTTTATTGAGTGAAAAAATTTTAACATAAAAGAATTAATATATAAAAGGTTGGAATCAATTATCCTTTCAAATATATGCTATGTCTGAGCACTGGCGCATTCGCCAAATCCAAAATCAACGTGGATACACAGTAAAAATTGAAAGTGGCTATCAACAATGTTAACTTTATAATATGCAAATTTACTTTGCTATTTTATCATTTTTAGCCAATCGTTTTCAAAATATAAATTGGTATACACTCAAAATTTGTTTATAAAACGTATACAGACAACGATTTTACTGTAAGACAATGAAATCATGAACTTACGCCAGGAAAAAGAAATGACCAATTCGCGACTTTTTGTTTCGGCAAGCTGAATTTATCACTATAGATGCTAAATATTATGTACAATAACATATTAGTTTCCACAGTCACAAAAATGGGGGGAAGATTGTTTACGTTTTCGCCTATAACTTTTTTCCGTTCATTTCCACGAGAAAACAATAAAGTACTTTTTTCGTCTTCAAAAGACCTACAAAACTAGCCCTCGAGCGTCAAAAAATATTGATTAGATCAAAAGTTATAAACAGAAGAAGTTTATTTATGACTTGAATTAAACATTTATAAATAAACTGCGTTATTATTAGCAGAACGTTTTGGCTAGACATCCTCTCATTTCTTATCATTGTCTATTAACTCACACGAAATCTGGAATCGGTAAGTTCAATAGTTTACAAGTATTATAAATAAATTATATATTATAAACAAATTATTAGTCTGGACGATCCCGAGCATCTTCCACAATCGCACTGATTTATTTCATGGTATATTTCATAATAATACATTGAAATCTATCATTTTTTTTTTAAATTTCACAGCAACCTTGTAAAATGAAATATACGACGCACGCGCGTGATATAGTTATATATTACTACATATTTGGAAAGTTTATGAAAAGAGTTTTAAGTTAAAAAAAAATCGTCAAGATTCATTGAACAACAACAGAGTTACAGTTAAAGTTGACTGCCTGCTATTAAACAAATTAGCGGCAAAAAAATACTGTCATAACCGACAACCCGAGTACTTTCCCAAATTAAAATATTTTATTTGTGGAAGTATGTTAAGTGCATAAGAAATATTGTCAAAAGTCAGTAGGTCGCTTGATTTTTCGGCGAGCCTTGGCGCGGCGGGTGGGTGGGGGAAGCGAACAACAGCGAGTCCGAAGAAAATGACGATAATATTTATAGTCCTTATATAGTTAAAAAAGCGAAATTCGCTTGAAAATAATATATTTGACAGTCTGTAACTCCGTTGTTTTTCAACGAATCTTGACGACGATTTTTTTTAAGATTTCAATGTATTATTATGAAGTCTACCATGAAAAAAATCAGTGCGATTGTGGAAGATGCTGGGGATCGTCCAGACTAATAATTAGTTAATATGTTTATAAGGCCATAACATGTAAACTATTCAACTTTCCGATTCCAGATTTCGTGTGAGTTATTAGACAGTGATAATGAATGAGAGGATGGGATGCCAAATCGTTCTGGTAATAATAACGCAGTTTATAAATGTTTAATTCAAAAGTCATACTTCTTCTGTTTATAACTTTTGATCTAAGCAATATTTTTTGACGTTCGATGGTTAGTTTTGTAGATCTTTTGAAGACGAAAAAACAGTACGTAACTGTTTTCTAGTGGGAATGAACAGAAAAAAGTTATAAGCGAAAACCGTGAATTTACATAAAAATTATACAATTAACCAGCCTGTAAACAATCTTCCCTCAATTTTTATGACTGTGGAGACTATGTTATTGTACATAATATTTAGCATCTATAGTGATAAATTCAGCTTGCCGAAACAAAAAGTCGCGTCCAATTCTATATTTCCTGGCGTACACTCGTACCAATTGGATGATTATCTACTAGATTCGATATTTTTCACAGATTTACCCTATTTCTTGAAAAAAAAAACGCCATCTTAGCAGTTTTTTCAGATGCTCTATAGTTTTTTTTTGTATAAAAAAAGATTGAGAATTGAGTTGCATAAATATTGTGATATGGCATGACACTTCATTTTATAAGAAATTTCACGCAGACTTCTAAAATTGAAAGATATATAAGGCGTCTATTAAAAAAATTGTTATAATTGAAAACCACAAGTTATAGACAAATAAAAATTTTTCATAAACTAAATAATTAAGGGCATGAGATAATACTATCAAAACTGAAAATTGTCATATATCCATTAAACGAATAAAAAATCGAAATGTGGATTTCGTTATTCGACATCTCAAGAAAATGGAGACTTTACAATGGATTGATTTTTTGGGAGTGTCGAATTTAGCCCATTTTAAAACATGAATACTACATACGTAATATATTATATACTTGCTTAGAAATAACGTGTTTAATTTACATACATCTACAGCTAAATGCCTACCTTGGTTTAGCATTGTGATCACTTTAAGGCACACGTATTCTTCCATTGTTAATTTTATCTGCCTAAACATTAAGGTAACATGGGTAATTTTCTCTATCATTAATCCTACGTCTTGCCGGAGTTGCTCGATTGTTATTTCCCGACCCATCATCGATGTTAAACAACTCTGCAACGTACACAAGTTCGATTCCACCTGCAACAAAGAACAATGTGTAATTTTAAATATTAATTTTCGTACAAACTATGTTCGTATACATGAGTAGATAGAATAATTTTTCTATTCATTTAAGACAAAAATAATTTACTTAAATTGGAAAATAAGGAATTTCTGAAAATCTATTAAGTATTTAGGGTACCCCTAGAAAAAATAGACAACTTTTGATGCAATATTCTTGCACTTCTCGGACCACACATCACTTAACAGTTTGAATGAAACGAGTTTATGAAAACACATTTAGAGGCAGATGTTTCTGGCGTGGGGTTTATTTGTTTAATGTTTGTAGCAGATGAAAATATTCAGTGATATAAAGAATATCTTTATATAATCACAAATAATTCACTTGAATTTGAAACAAAAGACATCTGCATTTACATATCTAATTTTTTGGGATTATAACATATTTCACCAGATATTATCAGAACTGTTGATATTTTGTAATATAATTTTATCCTGTAATATAGAAATGCTTTTACTATGTCATTGTGGCCGAGTTTTGTGTTGATTTTTGTCCAATGTACGTTTTTCTGATCAGTGTACTATTTGGACAGATTATTTTTAATCCAGATAATTTATTAATGACTAGCCTGCCTATGAAATATTTTTTTCATTCATTCATTTTAGTTGTCCTAATGGTTCACTTTTGATATTTTTACTGGAAATTTTGTGAATAAATTGCTAAGTATCCTTCTAAAAAAGACTGCCTCCGCATAACAAGACTAAAATTCATGTCTTATTTCATTTAAAAGTTTTGAATTCGAATATAATACAAATAATGATACAAAAACTTAATCATTCCCAACTGAGGAATGTTTTAAGCTCCAAAACAATGTAGAAAGCCTTCACCACAAGTTTCTTGTTGTTATTTTCTGGGCTAGATTTGAAGTGAAATATTTGCATAGTCTGTTTAATGTATCCATAAGAACTACTTTCAACACAGAAATAAAATATACGAAAATTTATTTCCATATTATGCTAGGAACTGCATTTAAGGAAATATTATTTCTGTGATTTGTTTATTGTTTATTTATTTAATTGGATTGCAGAACGAAAATAAAAAGAAAATGAAAAAATTAAAAATATTGGTTTTATGATATAAATCTATAAAATTTTCTAAAAATTATCGCTCTTTATGTCATTTTCTTAGAAGATTGGCTATTTATTAAATTAGACAGTAGCAGAGATAATGTTTGGGTGTTATAAATTTAACCCAAAAAAATGATATGTAGATGCACATGTCTTCTCATTTTAAACAATTTAATTCACTAGAAAATTTAATTTTTAGAATTGTTTTCTGTGTGATTAGTCTAATTACATAAATTTAAGATCCATTGCCTCTTATAGATGATTGTCACATAAATTATATAAAAGCAGGAGAACCGTTATAATTTAGCTTTACCGACTTTTTTGTTTTATACAGGGTATAAATAAGTGCTTGACAAATTCAACGATTCGTTTTCGATATATAGTACAAAATTAACGTATCACAAAAACATTTGGTTAACATGATTACCTACTTAAATTATTCATACCATTATTTTAAAAATAATTGGATGACACGACACTTAGGTATTATACACGATAAGAACAGATTTTTGTAGCTTTTAGCGTTTTCTTGTAAAGGTGAATCCAATTTGGAATATCTTGGGCCAATTTGGGTACTTTTAAGGTGTTTTCCGAATTTTCTTAGAAGATAAAAAGATGCTCAAAATATCGATGCATTGATTCTTTTGAAAAGTACAGAGCGTACTTTGATTTTGGTCGTTTTTCTTATAACTTTTTTCCTGCGAAAAACATTTAAGCACTTACGTAAGCTTTTCATAATTTTTCTTTCGTAGAATCCAGTGCGTGTGCAATTCAGTTATGATCTAAGTTTATATATTTTTTAAATGGAACAATCATATATATTTTAGAGATAAAAAAGATGTGATTTCAAGTTATAAATAATTTTTTTTTTCTGTCAACTGTTTCATAAAAAACATTTTTTGCGATATCGATAAGGAAATATACATATTTATAAGTTTATAACCGCAAAACAAGAAATTGTAGAAAAATATGTGTACGCTGCTGACTTAAAAAACTGCACAGAAAAATTCTTTACACAAACCAAAATTATTCGTGTTTACAAAAAAAAACGACCAATATCTAAATGAAAAGCGCCTTCTATCTTCTAAACGAATCAAGATATTGAGATACTGCTTTTGCATCAATTTTTCTCAAAAATCAAATCTGCGATTTTTTAAGGCTTGATTTATAAAACAGCAGGGGTCATGGGCAGAATTTAATACATTGACTTTATCGGAAGCGTTATGTAACACAACCGAGATTTAAAGTTTTGCAATTACAAGACATTTCCATTAAATGATGTCGAAATTGACTCACCCTGTACAATGTTTGCCTATAATCAAAAAATAAAACCAAATGAAATGACTTCAGTTTTCTTGTAGATAATAAAATGATTAATCTTGAAAACTAAGCATTTCCGAACACGTGTTTATAGAAACTTTTGTTAATTTGTGTTTTAGCTGCACCTTGTCTGCATGCTGTCTTACGGTGATAGCCAATTAGAATATTTCAGAGACCACTTCGATTTCAATTTTAAAAATTTAGGCTTTGGGAATTTCGGGAGTGCTCTCTTTAAATAATATAATGCCTGTTGTAGCAGTTCCGGTTATACCGGAAGGCGATATCTACTTGCTTATTTTATGTGGAACGCCCTGAATATTTTTGCACATTTGGATTCTACGCATAATTTTAGGGGGAATTTTATCAAGTCTCCCTATATCTATCTGTAATGGTCTTCAAGATATTTCAAATCTATTAAAAAAGTTAATAACTGCCCTTTTAATTAAAAATTGATTTAAATACTCTGGCAATAACTTATGTTCTATTTTATAAATTAGAATTAAACACGATTGCTCAATAAACTGATCTATAGAAAGCCATTGCAGTTGAGTTCTCATATAAACTAAAGGTGTGTATTTATTACATGAAATAATTATGCGCATAACCCTATTTTGTAAAATCTGAAGCCTGTTGACTTCATTTTGTTGCAAGATATTAACAGAGATGAACAATACGTTATATGAGGGTAAATAATAATATATTAATAATTTACACCAGCGTTTTTTACATAGTGCAAGTTGTAGTATTGATATTGGAGAGGGAGATAGGGAGATGCGTATCGTTTATTATAGTTACTTTAAAAACTGTTTAATTTTACACAGGGTGGTGAACATTTATTGTCGAATTTGCTTAACTTTGAACCGCCTAAACTTGGTTTTTCTAAATGGAATACCCTGTATTTTTATCTAATCAAAATTTGTTATAGAATTTTACTCTCTACCTACCCATATTACATTTCCCTATACCTATCTCTTTTAATTTTTCTGTTTTTGACAGTTTTTGTGATAAGTAAGTAATTAAAATGATTTAATGATGATTTGAATGATTAAAATTTCTTGCAAGGATGGCTGTGAAATTGCTAGCAAACTTAAAAACAAAACAACCAATATGTCATATGTCATCATTTGCTGTTAGAATCCACTATGCAAAAATATACAGAATGTTTAATTTAAAATGAACAAGCATAACAAAGATATTATTTTATTTAAAGAGAGCACCTGCGAAAACTCCAGCGCCCAAATTTTCAAAATTCAAATCGAAGTTATCTCTGAAATATTCTAATGGGCGTTACCGTAAGACAGCCTGTATGTTTTAGCTACTTCTTGTATACAAACTGTTCTTAAAACTGAATTGGACTAAGGATTACTGTTTCTAGGTACTTTAAACGTACAGGTGTTGCACCTATAGAAAGAAACAGCGTCTCGCGGACATAAGTCCTGCGTTTCGGCCAGGCTAATTCAGCGAGAGTTTCTCTCCGCAGGAATCTTATTATTCCGGACGCTGCCATTAACCGTTCCGCGGGCAGTGAGCGTAACAAAATTAAAAAAAAGTAGAAAGCAGCAGCCAAGAAACTCGGTCTTATATAACTGTACCGCTACCGATTACGGTTATAATTGCCAGACTCTCGCGATAGTTTAGGTGTCTGCGAGCCGAAAGTGAAAGTCGTAGCATTCACATCCTAATGGATTCGATTTCTGGGACTGTACGTATGCCGAGCGCTTAGTCAGCGACACAACTCGTTGACGTCAACTTTATTATTAATTAGATGTGCATATATTTATGGCACGTTCACGAGGATGCCGTCGTGCATGTCGCCATGTTGAGGAACAGCAGACATGCAGCCACCGACAATCGAGTTGCAGATACCTTCCTTTTATACTAAGTCTGCGTTAATAAATTCAGGAGGTTGTTCTCGAGTCATTTTAGACCGAAAATCATTAATGCTGTAGTCTTTGATTAGCAGCAAACGTATGTACTGAGGTATCCACATAACATTCTACCCATTTGCCTTTCCAACTTGGAGGAAATGGTAAAGACCAAATTTTTTGGAAATTTTCTTACAAAGAAATATTTAAAAAAGCAATTGATTAATTAAATAATACAGAAGATACAAACCATTTTTCATAGTGAAACACCCTGTATATTAGTCGTTCTTTTGGATTCTTCTCTCTTTTCTGATATATTGTTTTGACGATATTTTGGTAGTCAAGGATTACCATGGAACCAGTATGTATGATTAAGAACAAATATCTTGTGTTTTACAACACCTTCAACTTGTTCTAGACCAGGGTTTCCCAAACTGTGTTCCTCTGAACACCAGTGCTAATGATCAACAAAAATTTAAAAAAGAATTAAGTTATTTTTGGCGAAACTTAATTGAAGAATATCCCAAATTTAAAAAAAGCTGTTCTTGTTTTTACTTCCTTTTCCTACCACTTATCTCTGCGAAGCAGGATTTTCTTATTATGTTGCAACGAAGACAAAGACGAGGAACGAGGAATTATCGAATATGTACAGTTCCTGATATCAATCGAATTTGCAACTCAAAGAAGCAATACCATTAAAGTTATTGATGGCCATTAAGTACTTATTTTTTGTATTATTTTAGTTTTTTTGTTTCTGAGTTTATATTAATCATTTTCGTTTTTTTTGTTTCTAAGATTATATTAGATATTATTTATGTCTGTTTCTGAAACATAAAAAACTTCCATAGGAAGAACTAATGGAGGTTAAATTAAGGATCACAGGGCAATCTTGACTGTATCCAAACTAAAAAATGTTTACTCTGTTTTAAAGGTGTAGGTAAATGTAAACGTGAAGCAGTCGTAATATTTTTTCTAAAAAATGTTATTAAAAGAATTCCTGCACTGTTCTTCGATACAAGAAATCTAGGATGCAAAAGATATTTAAGTTCAAAGATAAAGTTCCCAACTGCTGATATTGTGAGAAACAACTTCTGACTGAGGACACAAATTACAATAATAGCATAATAGTAACGAATAATTGAAATTGAAATATTAATTACTTCATGATTTAATTCCTAAAATCTATTATAAACTAAAATTTATACGATGAAATTTGACGAACCCAATTTTCGATGACTTTGTGGAATAAATTGGGAGTGATCTGATGAATGCAACGTTCAGTGTTCAATCTTAATGCATCAAGTGTTTGTGGTCTGCTTGCATAGACCTTAGATTTTAAATAGCCTAATCTAAAGGAGTTTAATAACAGCTTCTTGGAGGTTGGTGAACAGTTGCATTCCTTGAAATTATCCTTTCGTCAAACTTTTCTTGCAATACGATAGTTCCATGAGCAGTGTGACATGTGGCACCGTCTTGCTGAAACCACATATCCTCCAAATCAAGTGCGTCTAAATTTGGTCATTTAAAATTTCTTAACATATGTTGGTATCATTCACCATTCACTGTAACTGCATCTCCTACCTCATTTTGGAAAAAATGGTCCGATGATGCCACCATACCATAAACCATACCATACAGTTACCTTTAGCGGATACAAAGGCTTCTCCCGAATCTGTTGTAGATTGTTTTCACACCAAAAACGACAATTTTGCTTGTTAACACATCCACTTGTCCAAAAATGATTTTTACCTGAAAAGTTAATATTTTTTGCAAATTCTTGGCGTTGACGATGGTCCAGTGGCTTAAGTTATTGGATCAAAACAATCTTATACTGGTGTAAATTCAAGTATTTTTGTAAAATCCGCCAAGTTGTAACTTTAAGCCTTAACTGTTGAGCACGACGGGGATGGGGAATTAATAAATTTGGATCCTCTGCAATACTAGCTCTTACAGCAGCAATATTCTCAACAGTTCTGGCATTTTGACGTCTTACTGGTGCTTTTACATTGTGAAGAGTAAAATTATTTTCAAATTTCTCAACGATGCGACGAATGATATGCAAAGAAAGGCGATTATTTGGACCAAAATGTTAGTAATTGTTAGTGACTGTAGTTAGTAATGACTAATTACAGTCACTAAAATTTTGATATAAATTAAATTAGAGTTTAAAATATTACTAAGAATGTATGCGTTGTCTATGAGACATCGATCAATAAATTTTGACATAAGCCTACTTTGAGAAAAGTCACTTATTTTATACACCTTAATATTGTAAGAGTTCAATTAAAAACCTTTTTTTCTCGAAAACCGTGCACATTAGGAAGTTCTAACAAGAGTACTTTATTTTTAGAGAACAAAATTGTACATTAGAAATTGGAGCCCGAATGGTAAAAACCTAACCTCAAAAAAATTAGAACTTAAAATGTAATTCGAATGTAGCATAACTGGCGCCCTCTATGAAATATCCAAAAAATAATTAGACCAGCGTATTTGGCATCCTTAAAAACCCAGGAATACCAAATTTTTTGTAAAAATTTTTATTTTGTCGGTCTGTATCTCGAAAACAAGAGAAGATAGACATACAGTTCATAAAACAAAAAATTCTTATTTCTTGTTGCACTATAACCCCCTGTATTTACGGGAGGTTTCTGAAACAGCCCGTATAATTTTCGAAAAATTTTCACTCATGTCAGTTTAATCGGAAAAATTCTCGCAAACAGCTTACACTGAGTAGTTTTTTTTTCAACTACATAAGCTTACTTCCGATTATATTTCTCAAAAGTTATGATAATTTTCATTGCATTAATTAGTTAGGTAACTATTGAAAATTTTGTTTACCTATCAAATCTAGAATTCTAACAATTAAATACATTAATTCTGCTACTTTTAACAAATTACAGCAAAATTAACCGATTCTAGTGCAATTATCAATTTTTAGTTAGTGATTTTGTGGGAAACAAATACTCCACGGCTGCAAGCCCAGATTAATTTAAATTATAATATTCCTCCTAGTATATTTCATTTGTTTTCGTATTTGAAATATCGACATGTGTTTCATGTATTTCTTTAATCAATTATAGTAAAAGTAACCGATAATTTAACATTAATTAAATTATAATAATATTATATAATTATATTATTTTTAAAATTTGTATGACATGCAAGTTTTGAACATTTTTTATTTACAAGTAGTAAATTTTAATTAATATAACAACATATTTGAATTGTGATTAAAATGAAGTTATTAAAAATGCGGTTCTATAACATTTAATGTATTCTTCAATATCCATAAAGAATATTAATCTATGTCTAATACCTCAGGTCTAAAAAACGGTTTGATATAATTAAAAAAAAAATATGTTCACCTGGGCCTTCATTTAAGTCTTGTGACTAAGTCGTAAATAAGATCTACTTTGTAGTGAATGTAAACGAAAACTTATTACATTATTATTCAAAGAATCAAATGCCATAAACATATTACTTGAATGAATGACATAAAGAGATTCAGGGAAAAGAGCGGCTAGAAAAAATCCTTCAGTTTTAAGTGGCTTATTACAGTAAAGTCAGCAATGCGATGAATCATTTATGTATGCCTACACGTAAAAATTAAGGAAATTATGTAGATAGTGTTAAATATAAATAAACTGCCAATGCAAGTAAGTATGCAAAAATTTTCCGAGAAATGCGTTCAAGTTCATTCTCTTTATTTTCATTTTTTCGACGAAATTTCAATTTAAAATATAGTTATCCGAGGTGTATGCCTGTGTAAATCTATTGTAATAATATTGTAGTTGTCTCTTAATTATATCTTTTTGACTTGGTGTGGAAGAATTACAAATAAAAAAATTTTTGTAGCAATTACCATCCAAGATTTGGCAGTTTTTATATTCTTTTAAACGTAAAAATGAAATAAAGAAGTACATATTATAATAAAACATTTAAAAGGACAGAAAGACTGTTGATAGAAAGTAGATAGTAAAAAGTTGCAAACCACAAAATTATCGAAATCAGATACTAATGAATATTAGAAAGCTTAACTTGAAGCAAAAAACCGCCAATAATTTTTAATTTGGCAAACCAGTTCCGAATTTATAAAATAACGTTGTGAATGATTATTGAATGAAATGTGTTATTAATTCATTTACTAAATTACTGGACAGACATATAAAGTTGCTCGTTTATATAAAAAGCTGTTCACCTCTACAAAAGGTTCGTTTTGAACGAACCATAAAAAAAAATCCATACACCACAGTAGTTAAAAAATAACTTGATCGGAGAGAGAATTCCTATAAACCTTTAATATTTAAATTTTACAAACATTTAATAATATATTTTATAAACATTCAATGAATTTTCAATTCACAAATATTATTTTTACGGACATATTTTTATAATGAACTTCCTGCATCACTTGTTAGACTAGACTTCTATTTTTAGATGTTGAACATCTACATTATTTTCTTATCTTATCACTCTGTAAATTATTATGCAACCACCATAAAAATTGCATAAACGTGGTAAATCGATGCAATGAATTATAATGTTACACCTGTTCCACATCTTCAATTAATTACCGACTATACTTTAAACATTTGTAAATAAATTTTATAACAAAATATGAATATACGATATATTATTTGAGGAAAACGAATTTCTACATGCCCAAACGTTAATTGAAATTCCAAGTTAAAAATAAAATGTCATAAGTTTAAGCTTTGTTTCCCATTGGCATTAATTGTCTAGACGTTTGCAATAACAATAATTGTCACTTAATTTGTTAAATGTATAAGTTATTTGAGTAGACTCACTACTAGTATGTGGAATACTGTGAAAGCAATGTTTATTTGTGAAGAATTTTTAGAAAGAGTAAGAATTGCAACCTCGTTTCATAAAAAAATTAGGACTGGGAAAATATTTACGAATACAAATTTGTAAGAAAAGGAAAAAAGAAGTTCGTAAAGTTTTTTTCTTCTTTAACAAATATTTTGGAAATGATACAAATTTGTATTGACAGATGGTGTGTAAGGATATCATAAAATGTTTCTATGAATGTGACTTCAAAAATACATGTTTTTCGAGATACAGGAAGATGGAACTTAAATAAAATAAATAAATGTGTAAAGTACCTTTCCTCAAGTTATTATACACATATGTACTTATTTTATCTAATACTAGAGAATTTTGTGTAAAATGAAATAAGGGACTAATTTTTTCCCCACGTGCACCAGAAATCAAAGGTACTTATTTTAAAATATGTACCTACTATTTGTGATCAAATCATATGGATAAAAAATTGTTACCTATATTATAAAGAAAATAGCACTTAAAGTGTTCTAGTACCGATTCATACAGCAGATTTTTCAAAAAAGATTTCTAAATTCACCAAAATCTTCATGGAATTTGAGCTGACTTCGTTCCAAAAGGGAGTATTCTGTCTAAATCGCTAAAAATACATTTTTTTATCGACAGATAATAGAGATATTTTAAAAATATTTTCAGACATATTTTTTATAGAAACCCTGTATTTCTCCCTACAATAGAGATTAGATACGGACTTCTAGACATTAACAAATGTATTCAAAATGCTGTAACTCAAAAATGTTATAATCAAGACGTCATAATCTTTCACGTAAAGTTAAAATTGAACTATCGGATGCCTTGGTTCTTAGTCAATTTAATTATTGCGACATTGTTTATGTCTTGATCAAATGGATATTAATAGAACTGTGAACTTACAAAAATCTTGCTTAAGATTGCTAATTAATTGCCGGTAATTAACTATGAAGAATAGAAGGAAGCTTTATTTTATTGCATCATTTCATGATTTATTATTTTACTGGTACCTCTATATTTACTAAATAAAATAACTTTTCATACAGATGTCCATATATTCAATTTATGTTTTACAGGTGCCAATATCGTTCTAATAGATATTAAACCAGTGTTTCCCAAACTTATTTAAAGCGCGACCCCTTTTTTGTTAAAAATTTTCTCGGTGACCCCCCTACTCATCACTCAAACCAAAATAGCGTGCCAAAATTACAATGAACTGATTATTTTTGAAAATTTATTTTACCTTATTGTTCAAGATTAAATTAAATACATTAAAATTAAATTTAACAGTTAACTAATAGCACTTCTGCCAAATACAATATTTACAATAAAAATAAATTAATCAAAAGTGTTATATTTGGTTCCATTCGTAACATTGTATTTATCTGATTGTGAGTTAAGTTTTTCATCTATGACTGCCATCAAAACAAAAATGAGAAATCGACTGGAACTGGAAAATGATATAATTTTGTGTGTCTCAAATACACAGGCCAGATTTGAAAGACTGGTTTCAAAAAAACAGGCGCATGGGTGTCATTAACACTATACTATTTTACTTTATTTTTCGCTTTACTTTTAAGATTTATTAATATTATTTAGTTTAATGTTTCATTTGATAACAAATTGTTAATAATTACCTACGACTTTATTAGAATAAATATACATAAAGTGGAGTTTTCTCTTATTTTGGAAATTCCCGGCGACCCCCTTAATACCTCACTGCAACCCCCCGGGGGGTCGCGACCCACACTTTGGGAAACACTGTATTAAACCATTGAATCCCGCGTATTTTAAAATAAAATTAAAAAAACTTATTTTCAGTCATGCTCAATTTGTTGACTTTATTTTATATGATGTTTGTAGGTACGATCGACCAGTTTCATCTGGTTGCACAAACGTGAGAGAGCGCATGCTAGATATAAAAAGTTGGGAGAGAAAGCAAAAATGGGTAAAACCCTTGATGTATTACCTGCTTTCTTTAATTCCATTAAAACACAATTACTTACAGACTGACAAATAAATTTGCGTTTCTGACCCAGGAAGAGCTGCGTGAGATTGAGAAAGAACGCATTCGGTTCTGAAGCGTTTCTCTTACCGTGTCCGGTGCGCATTTGTGGGCGGAGCTATCTCAGACGCAAACTTACTTGTATCGGTGGTCATTATTTTATTTATTATTTCTTTATTATTTAAAATTTTATTCGAAATTTTTTATGTGGGTTTCTTTTAGTGCAGACCTAAAGGCGGTTTTCCACTAAACGGACAAAACAAAAACAAAACACAAACTTGTGTCGAATAAAACAGAACTGTAACTTTTCGCAGACTTTTTGAAGACTGGCGTGTTTTGCGACAGTTGGAATATTTTAATCACTAATGAATTATATCTGTTAAAAAATATATATATGTGTATGGTTAAGGAGTTTACTTGGCTAGTATACAAACTAACTAATAAAAAATCTCCTCTAAACATGTTGGTTGATTATTGGAAAAATGTGTTCTGACTTCTTCGCAACAATCAGTGGAAAAGGACCGAAAACAAAGACACAACTCGAACAAAATGTAGCCCGCTTGATGGAAACAAAAGTTTTGGGTTTGTTTCAGTTCAGTTTCATTTTCGTTTTTCAGGTTCTAGAAAACACAAACAGGACATAAACTCAACTGTCCCTTTAGTGGAAAACCGCCATAAGAAATCACCTTTATTGTAGATATTTTATTACTTGAAGTTTGAACTTTTGTTAATTGTTTTAGCCCCATTTTGCAATGTATGTTATAATAGGTATTATTGTATTCTTTTTATTTTTAATTTTGTACTTACATTTACATTGTAAGTAAAATATTACTATTATTATTAATCCTGACACTATAGAAAATCTTTTAATATTGTGAAATTTTGTAATCTTAAGCATTAAAATCTTCAACAATATTATTGCCGTCGTATGGAGGCGCATTTGTCAGTAAGCCGAACCTATTGACGTATTACAATCGAAAGTTGTTGGACCGAAGTACAAAGTGAAACTGTATAACAAATGAGCTATCACTTAAATATAAACGAAGAAGTGACATTGTTAAACAAAGTTGCAAATCGACTCTTTTGACTACAAAGATAATTCAAATGACTGACACATCGAAGTTAACGAAATACAAAATTCTAGTAGCTTAGAAAAAGACAAAGAAAACTAAACTGATTTTAGGTCCAGTGAATTAAGGACTACGAAGCTCGTATTGGGGTGTGATTCAGTGGAATTACTTTACATACAGTATGAGTATGGTTAACGACAAATAACTGATTTAAGGACCAGTACTTTGCGTCTCGGTTAGGACTTGGTTAATTAATCAATGATGTAGTCATCATTTAAAGCAAGTTTTAACAGTTACTCAAAATAGTGGTCACAAATCTGTTTTTTAAATTTTCTTGCGATATGAAAAGTTTGGTTCAGTCTGTACTAGAATTTGATGAATTTTTTGTAACAGTTGATGATGCCACTCGCCAAACAATCGTCAAATATATTGGCCAAAATCTAAAGCGCCAGTTTGTACGTTATTATGCAGACGACGTACATATGTAAAATATGAGCCAATTGTCCGCAATTTAGCCACTTGTGTATGTTCATCATTTTTTTTAACGAATGTAAAGAGATTACAAATTGAAGTCTATGGAAATGAACCCTACTGATGTTTATTGCATCAGGAGCCGAGTACAAACTGTTGGTGCACTATTTGTACAGCCTTCGCAAATATTTGCCAAGCGAAGATATGTTTTTGAATGTATCGATATGCACCATCCACACTATACGTCATTTGTTCACGTGTGACAGATATTTCTCTAGTGACTGCATTAACTACAACCGCTCTTATAGCTCCGTATTCTAATAAGAATGTGTTATATTTTCGCGAATGATGTTACGTGAAGAAAAGGAATTAAGTACGAGTTAAAAGATAGAGCAGCAATCAATGTTAAAAGATTTTTGATTGTATATGATGTAATTTTTAATGCTATTGCTATAATTTTAATTCTATAGTGCTCATTCTGTATTTGGTTAAACTATTGAATAGTGTAATAAATAAGCAAATAAACTAATGGTGGCTGAAGCTTTTGGTATTCGACTAATGGTGGCTGAAGCTTTTCGTGTTCTTGAAAAATTCGGTTTAGATTCTAGTTTTCTATGATTTCGGATAAGTTATTCCCTTTTGCAAACTATACAGTTTGTCTTAGAGTTTATTTGTGACAACAGCTTTTTTGAAGAAACTATAAAACAAAAAAAATTGCAAACATATGTTTATCGCTCTGTTTTATACATAAATATTGCTTTATACATAAATATTATTCATAAAAATTGCTTTCCTTGTGGTATCACACTATGATTGTGCTGCGCGTGATATCTATGAACGTTTCAAATTCGGTTAAAAAATTATATTGGTTGTTGTGCATATGGGGAAATAATAAATTACTACTATCTTCTTTTTTTATTTTAGCTATCAGTACGTGAAATGAAGTATCTTACGCATTTATCTATTATTTTATAATACATATATATTTTTTTCAGTAGCAGAGAAAATGTTGTTACTCCAGTCGAATTAGATCATAAAACCTGAAAATTTAAAAAACCGAATTTGAAACGTTCAAGTCAAAAATCTCGCGCGTGACAAGGGCGACGTTCACGCGCAAGCGCGGTCTGGGCGCTCCTTCTGCCGCATGCAGGCCATTCATTAATGTTAACTTTTACTGCTGCTAGCGCGTTTATTACATGAAGTATCAATGTAAAACTTTTTTAAAATAAAAGTTTAATCTTTCCTTTAATTGTCGCTAAAATCCTGGTCCCATACGTCCAACAGTTAACTACCAATTAACATTGTAAAAAAGTTATCATGGGAACAAAGAGGCGTAGGTAATATCTCTTTTTCTTAAATTATCATAAAAATAAGATCTATTTAATGCAAAAAGAGCGAATTCCCGAGCGGCTTTTGCTTGACCCTGGGACAATTTGTTTATAATGCTGTTTCCTACTGTATTAGTTGTAATGGGCTACGAAATTAATTAATGACTTTTCCGCATTCGACCTTTATTTTACAGTTAACAAATTGGTGAAATATGACTTTAGATACCTAAAAAAAGTGAAAAACACGTAAATTTTTCACTTATTTGCAATTTGCCAACTTACACTTTACATACCCTTCATAAAGTGCAATAAAATGCCTTCTAAAAACGTTTGCAAGTTTCCAGGATTTACGATCTAATTCAACTGGAGTCTAAGTACCTAAATCATTTCTTTAACGTACTTACTGCTGATACAGTTCGGTGTTCCAACAGAAATGTGTTTTTATTCGCGAAGGAGTTATAAAATAAACTAAATTATGAATTGAAAGTTAGTGGAGCAAAGCGGTACTCACCTCCTGGTTGAAATCGGTTTCGATGACGGTCGTCATCTGATCACCCGCTTTGTGTATGGCCTGGTACGCCGACGTCGTGAGAACGAGTAGCTCGTGCCACTTATGCGTCAAGAGTCTAGTGTGCACCTCCACCGGTAATTCCAAATAGAAAGGCAGTCTCTTAGTCCATTGCACAAGTTTATACACAATCGAATCACCGATATTACATAGTTTCTCACTCAGGTCCGTGTTGTGGTCCAACAGCTCGTCCAAGTTTTGCAGAGTCGCTATGTCTTGGAACTCATCACAGTCTATTAACGTTTTTATCATCGATAAGGAGTATTCTATTGAGAAGTTACGGTCCCTAGAACTGCTAACCGCACTGTCGAGTCTCTGCCGCAGACGGATCACCTCGCTCGGGTTGGTTAATGCTGTCTTCAGGATGGTCCCATTGACTAGGTTCGATGGAATACTGGATGCTTGGTCCTGCTCCTGCTTGAACTGCTGGCTCAGGATGTTCTTCTCCATGGCCTTAGGGGGCTGCTTGCCGGATGGTTTCTTGTGCTTCTTGTATTTCACTTTGTAGAGGTTGTACACGGCGCCGCTGTTTCGGCCGCCTGGCATTCGGTCCTCCCTCACAGCTGGAAAAAAAGAATCCTTGTTAAATGATAGGTAAATATTATGAAGCAGATTTTTTCTAATGTTACTTATTTATTACTAATTTAGAATTGCATTTTTGGAAACAATTATATTTTCATAAAAAATATAGAATATATAGACTTTAATGAATGTTTTTTTATATCGTGGTTCAACACAAATAACTACTGTTTTAAAAAAAGTATTTTAATTTTTCCATAAAAATATATAAAAGTTGTTTATTAAAATTTACAGAATTATACTTAAAACAAATTATAGGGGAAATGTGAACAAAATAAATCAGGTAGCCTGATAAATAAAAATGATGGTAGCTATAACAATAACTATTATTTGTGTTTAAAGTTTAAACATTAGCTAACCTTTATTAACCAAATTAACAAATCTTAAGACTATATAACTATTGTTTACAATGTCCAACTAAAGATTCCGTCACTTGACGGATGAGATTTGAATCATTTCTTATCTGGTTAGCTGCATCCTGAATTCTTTTAAATAACTGCTGACGAGTAGTGATTTCAACTTGGTAGACAAGCGGCTTCATATATCCCCGTAAATAAAAGTCCTAAGGATTTAGATTTAGAGTACGCGGTGGCTATGCTATTGGACCTTGTTTACGTATCCATTTATTCGGGAAATGATCATTTAACCAAGAAGTTACTAGTCGCCCTGTATGTGGTGGTGAACCATCGTGCTGATACCACATATTTTTACACAATATTAAGCCGTACGTCATCAATGAAATCAAAAAAGTTGTTTTCCAAGATACAGATCTACATTTAAACGATCATTTAAAACATCTACAGGCAGTAAATTTGTTGAACATGCTACCCCAAACGTTGACACTGAAACGTTGCTGAAATCGTCTTGATCTATTTGCATGTGGCTTTTGTAACGATTTAGTTAAAACACGCTTTATGAGACCACATGACAAGCGAAATGAATCTATCATTTTGTGCATGTTGTTAAAATAACCAGCGACAAAATTCTAATTGCTGAGGAGTATCTCCAGCATGTAACGCTTGTACAATTTGGTGATGAAGCAGATGTAACATTTCTCTGTTCAATACACGCCATACAAAATTCGGTGATAAATGAAGATTACTTGCTATACGCCGAACACTAATTAAGGAGTTGTCAATGACAGCATCTATTATATTTTCTTCATTTTGTACATTCACTTCAGTGGAACGAATCGTCTCTTTTGGAGTGGGGTTACCTTCTTCTCAAAGTCTACGAAATGATGCTGTGTGGCCAGATACTATTTGGGTATCTTCAACGGTATTTTCGGGCTGTTTGTCTGGTGTTCCCATTGGAATACACTTATACAAAGACAATATCTGCATACTCTTCAGTTGTATATAAATGCAATTTTTATTTAACACTTTAACGCTAAGTGTCAAATGAATAAACAAAATGACACAAATAATAATTACTGTTATAGCAACCAACATTTTTATTTACCAGGCTACTTTGATTTAAATATGAAAAACTTATCGGACCTATTAGACTAGGCGGTATCTGTTTTGGCTTGAGTGAATCGTATATCCACGGAGATATGCCGCACAATATGTTAAAAAAATTCGAAAAATGTCATATTTTTCTTCCTATTTAATTATGTATCTTTTCAAGAGTTGATTTTAGGCGAAGATGGTAGAGGAAAAAAATGTTTGTAATAAAATTTTTTACAAAACACGACTAGTTACAAATCGAATGAATCATGATTATTATGGTAAAAATCGAAAAAATCGCAAAAATGGGGTTAAAAAACAATACTTTTTAGGGATTTTTTTGGGGTATTTAAATTAGGTATAGGACCTTTATACTTGGCTAAAGAAAACTTCATGTTATTTCCAAAATATATGTTATTACCAAAATTTCATCAAAATCGGTTCGATAGATTTTGCATAATAATTTTGCAATCCAATTCGAATCCGTCAATTAGGAGAGCTCTGGCGCTTGTTTAAACATTGGTCGAATTTTTGTACTTATAAACAATTAGAATAACTTTGTGAATATTCAATCAAATCAAATTTTTTAAAGCAAGTTTTAAAAGTTATTGAAAAGACGCTTCTTTAAAAAAAACAGATCGGTTGGTAAGTTACGTAGTTACGTAGTTATAGTCGATCAAAGTTAACCGTCATTTACACTAAATGTACTGGGACATCCGGGCTAATTTTTCGAAAAATACCTTGGTATTCCGAGTACTTACCAGGTCTAAGTTTGCAATACTTTTCTTCATTGGCAACCTACTTTAAAAACGCGGTTAAAGTTATTTATGCAAGCGAGAAATTCAAGAAAATCGTACGGGTGGTGGCGGTGGGGGAAGCAGAGAGCGCAGCCGGTCGCTTCGGCCTGCTCAAAATTGAATCGGCGAGTTCAAAACCGCGACGCGCTTAGAAATTTTTAATATCTCAGGTTTTAGAGGTCCGATTTTGATGATTTTTTTTTAAATCGATATCTCGCGATTTAAAAAAACAATTAGCGTATTTTCAAATGCCTATCGTTAATAATTTATTGGTCTTTCAACAGTCCGATAATTATGTATCTCTAAACTTCCTTTAATTATCAACTTTATTTTTTTATTGCACCAAAAGTAAGGGCATAAACTTATATACTGTTTATTAAAGGTCAAAAACAAATTTATTTAAATATTCTAAAATTGTTTAAACAACAATTATTTTCAAAATATGTCGAAAATTAGTAATTAAATAATTATTAATTTAATCATCATTCCTTTTGTGATTAAAGTATAATTCAAATATTATTTACTGTTTAAAAATATAAGCAAATGAGAAATTAACTCATTATATTACAAAATTACAAAATTATAGTACAAAAATTCGACCAATGTTTAAACAAGCG
>NW_019417495.1:324458-453174 GCF_000390285.2 Anoplophora glabripennis | reverse complement strand
TCCCTTATACAGGGTGTGCCATTTAACACTTCCGCTGCCAATATCTCCGAAATGAAGAAATTTATTTTAGTTTCGGAAATTGGGGTTGTTAGGTCCCTCGAATAGCTTCAAGTTGTAGTTAGAATTGTTAGTATAAATCTTTCTGTATAGATGGCGTGGCGATACTAAAAAATTTCTTGTTCCCTGTTCCATCCAAAAGATCGTTAAATTTTGAGTAATTTTTGTAATATAAAGTTTTTCCCTATATTTACTTGTTTTCGAGATATATCGACTTCAATATGCAATGTATGATATAACAGGAAAATCAATTTTTTTATTTAAATCACACTGAGACAAAATATTCTTTTAAAATACTGTTATAATGGCTTTATTCACATCACATAAACTAACAAACAATAAGTTATAAAAAAACGAATGTTCAACTACAGAAAAAAAATGTACAATGGTAAATTTTATAAGGGGCAGAGACGAACCGCATTTTATCAAATGTTATTAAAAAATGCAGTTATAGGTGTCTCATATCATTTGTTTAAAATAAAACAATGAAAGATGACACATATTAGTTTTCCAATAATTACAGTTTTATCAGTTTGCCTCTTTCAATTTAACTATACTAATCATACGATTTACCATTGTACAATTTTTTTTCTGTAGTTGATCATTTGTTTTTTTATAATTTATTGTTTGTTGGTTAGTATGTGGTGTGAATAAAGTCATTATAACAATATTTTAAAAAAATATTTTGTCTCGGTGTGATTTAGATAAAATAATAGATTTTCCTGTTATTTATATCATAAATTGCATATTGAAGTCGACATATCCCGAAAACAAGTAAATATAGGGAAAAATTTTATATCCCAAAAATTTTTCAAAATTTAACGATCTTTCAGATGGACTGCATTTCCACGTTCCAGGGATCAACAATTTTTTTAGTATCGCCACGCCATCTATACAGAAAGATTCGAACTAACAGTTCTAACTACAATTTGAAGCTATTCGAGGGACCTAACAACCCCAGTTTCCGGAACTAAAATAAATTTCTTCATTTCGGAGACATTGGCAGCGGGAATGTTAAATGGCACACCCTGTATATGTCTAGGGAAGTTACATGATGTGTTTTCTGGCAAAATACTGACCCCATTTATCTAATCATTTACGGATTGGACACTGCCCGACAACTTTTACTTCCTACCCGTCTCTCTCCTAAATATTATTAAAACTAAGTTTAGAATTTCATTACAATTTTAAATCACGTTTAACATTCTAAAAATAGACGTATCGGTTTATTTGCTTTCTTAAAAAGTTTACGGTTACTACATCGTGGAATAAAAAATAGATGTTGATATAGCTTTTCCATTTTTATCGTAATCTTCTACGAGCCCTGAAATTACAAACACATTCATTTTTGTTGTGCCTAAATTTTGAAATGATATGAATTGCTAAAGTTTGGTGTGACTAAGCTATTGAAAAAAAAATCAATGTGTCGATCGAAAGAAGCTCTTCCCTTACCGTCACTGCTGCAGCGCGAATCGACTTTCCTCCTTTTCAGCTTCAGATCTTGAAAAAGGCTCATCTTGTCGAGCTCACACGGGGTACGCGTTAGGGTCATAATTCCTAAAAAGAAAGAAGCTAAATTATTTATAGCAAACACAACATTCTTCTTAAATTGTAGAATAGAATATAGGTAGTTTGAATAAATATTACAGATTTTTAAACTACAATACCTTGAAACGTATGAAAACAAATATAAACTATTTTACTTTTTACGTATAACGTAACTGATTATTATTTAGGTGAGCAGACGGTAAATAAACACACACCGTGATAAGGTTGCACTTATTGGAAGTTGATTACATATTAGAGAATAAAATGGATTAAAATTATCAGGAACATAATTTTTCCATCTCCATGTCATTATCTCTCAAATATTGAAAGCGAAAAATTGTAGAATACATAAATGATAGAGAAAATAAATGGAAGAAATGGAAACGAAATATTTAATCTGCTAGGGATTAGTGAGTTTATACATAACTAATCTTTCAATAAAGCATTTGTAAAAGAAATGTTTAAAAACTATCGGGTGTCCCAAAATTCACGCAAGATTTGAATTTTGCGCCATTTGTGGGTAAAGTGTTGCCGACGAAAAAAAGACAGTTCAGTTCAGGGCTATTTAAATA
Organism: Anoplophora glabripennis; assembly: GCF_000390285.2. Classification (NCBI taxonomy): domain Eukaryota; kingdom Metazoa; phylum Arthropoda; class Insecta; order Coleoptera; family Cerambycidae; genus Anoplophora; species Anoplophora glabripennis. Next base: position 450,997 of record NW_019417495.1, on the reverse strand, counting down.
ACGCGTTTTCACCGTTGAGCAATATTTTAAAAATAATGAGCTGAAATAGTGATTTAACTTTATCAACTGTGAAGAGATTAATTGAAAAATTCAGGGAGACTGGATCAGTTACTGATCTTAAACACTCTGGTCGTCCTTCAATAGGTCGTTCAACACAAAACATCAAAGCAGTTTGTGAGAGTGTTGCTGAGAGTACAGGAACATTAATTCGGTACCAGGGTCAAAAATTGGACATTTCGAGAAGCTCTGTACAGCCGATTGTCAAGAACTGAAGCCTACTGACCACGTAGAGCGAAGAGAGTTCGTTGAATGGATTATGGAACAACAACAAATGGATGCTGATTTTTCGAACAAAATCATCTTGTCGCATTTGGTGTTCAGGAAGATTTACGAGTGTTGAGAAAGAAATGCATCCAAACGTGTCACTGTTTGTGCTGTGCGGTGGTGGTCTGGAGGCATCATCTTCGAAAATGGGGCTAATCAGGCATTAACAGTTCGCTTGCTATTGCCACGTTATAATCCAGTTTTTTGTGCCTAAATTACAAGATATGGATGTAGTTTCAACAAGACGGTGCCACATGCCGTACAGCCTGAGAAACAATTCTATTACTGCATGAGACATTTCCTGGTCGTGTAATTTCCCGTTTTGGTGATCAGAATTGGGTGCCCAGATCATGCGATTTAACGCCGTTTGACTTTTTTCTTTGGGGTTTTTTGACGTCTAAGGTTTATGCCAACAAGTCGCGACCAACAATGCCTTGAAGGAGGAAATTGAGCGCTATATCAACGAAATTCAGCCGCATGTATGCAAAACGATAATGGAAAATTTCGACAAATACATTCCATACATAACCCTATACTGTGTACTTTATGGATCAATAAAAAAATAATTTTAATTAAAAATTTGAGTGAATTTTGGGACACCTTTTATTATACAGGGTGTTAATGAATAGGTGTTACGAACGGATATGGTATGTAAAAAATCCAAAAATGAGTGCAGTTTACTTAATAAACATATGTCCTAAAGCGGCTCATTTTCGAGATACAGGGCGTTGAAATTTAAAAATAATAAACTATTTTTTCCTGTAGCTCCGGTATTAGTTAATATTTCTTTATCTAACTCAACAGACAGATTTACTAGCTTAAAGGATGTATAAATATGGCAGAAACCATTTATTGGCTTCTTCTATTGGCGTGCGATAGGTGTCGTTTCACATTTTATCCCCCTAAATTGTGCGGCACTGTACAAATATTAGTTTTTCGTATGTTTTTAAATTTGCTAGTATTTTTTACGTAAATAATATATACTTGTTAGACTTCCATAAAATGAGTATTATCAAGTTATTAACATTTATATTACTGAGGTCACCTTATGCTCCAAAAACTATGATTTTCTATGCTATGCTAGTTTTCGAGATACAAAAAATTAAAGTTGTTTAAAAGGTATTTTTATTTTGCACAAAAAATTACAGTAAATGCTCAAAATTACGGCCACCAGTAGCGATACAAGCGTTAATTCTTCGAAGCATATTTGTGTACATTCGGTCAAAAGTGCCAGGCGTCGTTTCGATCTCCTGCGCTGCAGCTAGAATGCGTGCTACCAAATCTTCTTCTGACTCAACAGGAGTTTCATAAACTAGACTCTTCATATGGCCCCACAAATAAAAGTCAAGCGGGGTCATGTCTGGGGAACGTGGTGGCCACGCCATAGGTCCTCCACGGCCAATCCATCTTACACCGAATTGTTGATTAAGGTGATCTCGGACAACAAGCGAAAAGTGCGCTGGCGCACCATCATGCTGCAGCCACATTTCCTGTCGAATGTTCAATGGCACATTTTCTAATAATTCTGGAAGTACTTGTTGTAGGAACGTTAAATAAATAGGACCTGTAAGACGATTTGGAAGAAGGTGCGGACCAATTAAGCGCCCGTCAATTATACCAGCCCAGACATTGACGCCAAACTTCTGCTGAAATCTAGTGGAGCGAATGGTGTGAGGGTTTTCTTCAGCCCAGACATGGTTGTTGCGAGAATTAAAGATCCCTTCTCGTGTGAAGGATGCTTCGTCTGTAAAAAGCACAAACCGCGGAAAATTTGCTTGCAACTGACACTGTTGAAGAAACCAATGGCAAAAGTTTAGTCGTGGCTGAAAGTCGGCGGGAGTTAAAGCTTGAACCTTTTGTATATGATAAGCGTGAAGCTGTTGCTCGCGTAAAACTTGCCAAACGCTTACATGGTTTACATGCATATTCTGAGCAATACTTCGACTGCTGGTGGATTGGTTTTCTTCTATCCTATTAAGAACTTCTTCTTCGAACCTTATCGTTCTGCGGTTTCTCCTTACCCCGCAGTTAACCCTATTTGTTGTAAAAGTTCCTGTTTCCTGCAACCTGCGAAACACTCTTCCAAATATCTTATGTGAAGGGGTTGGACGATTTGGAAATCGGATTGAGTATAACCGACGGGCAGCCCTGCCATTACAACGCGCTTGACCGTACATTAATATCATGTTTGCATAATCAGCAGAAGTATATTCATTCATGATGTATGAATGTTTTAAACGAATGGATAAAGATATCTATCTAATAATTAAAACTTACAAACTAAACTTTACACTAAAATAACAATAATAATTAAAAACTGCCTCGTTTCACAACCGAAAATAATTTGACATTAAAATACATAGTAATGTCAACGGCAAATGTTTTTTTTCCAACATTTTAAACTTGCTTGAGGAATACGGAAACCTTGAATGTTTTGTATCTCAAAAAGAAAAAGCGACACATGTATGCATTTACTAAACAATTTCGTGAAAAATTTACTCAACATGTCACTTTTTAAAAATTTTTGGTTTTTGGAGCATAAGGTGACCTCAGTAATGTAAATGTTAATAACTTGATAATTACTCATTTTATGGAAGTCTAACAAGTATACATTATTTACGTAAAAAATACTAGCAAATTCAAAAACATACGAAAAACTAATATTTGTACAGTGCCGCACAATTTAGGGGGGATAAAAGGTGAAACGACACCTATCGCACGCCACTAGAAGAAGCCAATAAATGGTTTCTGCCATATTTATGCATCCTTTAAGCTAGTAAATCTGTCTGTTGAGTTTGATAAAGAAATATTAACTAATACCGGAGCTACAGGAAAAAATAGTTTATTATTTTTAAATTTCAACGCCCTGTATCTCGAAAATGAGCCGCTTTAGGACATATGTTTATTAAGTAAACTGCACTTATTTTTGGATTTTTTACATACCATATCCGTTTGTAACACCTATTCATTAACACCCTGTATATTAACATAAATAAATTCTAAAACTTTTTTTTATTATAGTCATTTCTGTCTAAAATGATGGGACTTAACCTTTACTAGCTTTAGTTACAACCAAATCATTTAAATTTATTTTTTGTCTATTTCGTTTAATAATTTTGGAAATATAGTTTGTTGTATTTGATGTATTTAATACAAAATCTCTTTCTTTTTTGATCATTTATTTGTACTTGGCGAATTTCGGATTTCTTTTTATTTTCTTTTAATAAATAATTTAGATAGTAAAAATAAATTAAAATATTCGCGTCAAGGGTACTTTTGCACAGGCTTAAAAGTTTTAAATTTATTATTCGTTTGATCACCGGTAGTGTTTTAAGATGATGAAAAATTTAGCGACATGCTGATTATAACTGGTAAATAATGCTACTAATTATAAGAGATTTTCTCAATTTTAGGTATTCCCAGTGCCTACTATCTATTAAAAATCGGATAATAAAAAAAAGTGGAGGTCTATGAAAATAATTTAAATGTTGGCATAAGTTGCTATAGGAAATGTTTTTTAATATATTACTGTGACACACTTTCTACAGCAAAGAAATCAGCTATATTTTGTCAGAAAAAAAATCTTACATCTAAAAAAGGAAACTGTTCAATTTACGCCTAAATCGTTATACACGCTGTACAAGTCAAAGTTGTTTAACACCTGCTGCAATAAAATTACTGTAAACATCGTCAAAACCTCTCTATTTTTATTACCAGATAATCAGTATTAATTAAAATAATCTTAACACATTTAAAATTAGACGTCCTGTATTAATAAACAAAATACAGGCGAATATCTATTTGAACTAGGTGCTAAATATTGTTCTATATATTGACTTGTTTTCTTATGTTTTTAGGATTTGTGAGGATTTTAATTGGAGGAACAGGAAAAAGTAATGGCGTATTTTCCAAGCGTCCAAAGTATCGGAAGAAAATTTAATTCCCATCTTCCCACGCCGATATTTTGAATTTTTCAATTAAATCTCAGTAGCCATGATCTCCCTTTGTATTCTCGTATTGGGAGTAAGTATTTTGGCTATGTGCGAAATTAAGATTATTAAAATATTGCTCCGAAATATTTCAAATTATTATATTAATCTTTAATTAATACTTAATTATAAATATTTTTAGTTATTATGAAGATTAATAATTAAAGAATCACTGTTTCACAGCAGGCGAAACGGGAATATTTTGACTTAAAAAAAAACAGACGACGTCATAAAAGAAATTAGTTTTAAAATCATATTTTTTTCTCGTTCTCCTTTTCAAATTGGAAATTTAAATTAATTTGTACAAATATTAATTCACTAATTCATAAAGATTTGTATGTGGTTGAGATGTTACTTATAAATATGTCATAAAAAAATCTGACTCTGCTGACGAATGTTTACTAGATATTTGGGATGTAATTCAATGCTGGACGGGTCATGTAGTCAACAGAGTAGTTGTTTCCCACAATATCATTAGGTAAACGGGTTTGAAGATACCAATATGTTGTCAAATATTTATTTTATTTATAATTAGTTCAAAACAATATTAATTTTATAGCATACACATTATTATTAAACAAAATCATATCATTTACAAAATATTAGCAATACTATTAAGTTATTTTTGTCAGAAAAATAAACAGCTTTACTGATAATCGAGTGTAAGGAAATTTTTCTTGGCATTTTCAATAACTCAACTTTCTTTTGGGTTCAATTTAACTTTTTTCTTTCTCTTCTGAAATGTGACTTGAATAATAAATATAATGTTCACACAAGAGTTTTAATAATCCGCAAGTTATATAAACTGCACACACAAGTAGCAGTGAACCAGCTATGTGTTTATAAAGCGTTTACAAAATGGCAATTATACAGGATGTTTGAACAATAGCTTGACAATTGTTTGAAAAACGAACAGCTTCTTACAACTTTTTATTTTTGTGAATTTCAGAACAAATGGAAACTAATTCTATTGATACTTTTTTCCATGATGAAAAATCCTCATTTCCGTCAGTTGATTTCACTTGTTCCTGTCTGTACCCGAAATTTACTCTGGGAAAAAACCCTCACGCGACTGAATTAGGGTTATAAAAATGCGATCATTATAAATTTTTCCTGCTGAGTGTTAGTCATCCCAGCAGAGCTTATTTTCATTTAAAAAGAAATATTACGGCACAGTACCCCATCGGCAACCTTAATAATTGTATTACCACCTGAACGCGCCTTTGAATGATGCGGTGTCACCCTTCTAGGGGGTGGAACAACCCTTCTGCCAAGAGACGACTGTTTCTTTCCGAAATCGTCGAGCGGGGTCCTTATTTGTTTCGTTCTGGTCTGATTTGAGTTCGTGCAAAAATGTTCGCGAAAAATAGCTTGGCTATTCAGTGTATTTCATTCATGTACAATCGCCAGAAATATGTAATTTCTGATAATTCGTCTCAACTTGTAAATGTCAATTTGACGGCTATATTATTCGAGTTTCATAATAGCCCAGACGGTATCTGTTTCAAAAAGCCATATTTGGGTGAATCGTATATCCACGGAGATTTTTGGCTTTTTGGCTTTCAGATATCACTAGAAATGAAAATTTTTCTATGCGCATAAAAAAAACCGTGGGCTTAACTTTTGGCGGCACAATATGTTAAAAAAATTCGAAAAATGTCATATTTTTCTTCCTATTTAATTATGTATCTTTTCAAGAGTTGATTTTAGGCGAAAATGGAAGAGGAAAAAAATGTTTGTAATTAAATTTTTTACAAAACATGACTAGTTACAAATCGAATGAATCATGATTATTATGGTAAAAATCGAAAAAATCGCAAAAATGGGGTTAAAAAACAATACTTTTTAGGGATTTTTTTGGGGTATTTAAATTAGGTATAGGACCTTTATACTTGGCTAAAGAAAACTTCATGTTATTACACCAAAATTTCATCAAAATCGGTTCGATAGATTTTGCATAATAATTTTGCAATCCAATTCGAATCCGTCAATTAGGAGAGCTCTGGCGCTTGTTTAAACATTGGTCGAATTTTTGTACTTATAAACAATTAGAATAACTTTGTGAATATTCAATCAAATCAAATTTTTTAAAGCAAGTTTTAAAAGTTATTGAAAAGACGCTTCTTTAAAAAAAACAGATCGGTTGGTAAGTTACGTAGTTACGTAGTTATAGTCGATCAAAGTTAACCGTCATTTACACTAAATGTACTGGGACATCCGGGCTAATTTTTCGAAAAATACCTTTGGTATTCCGAGTACTTACCAGGTCTAAGTTTGCAATACTTTTCTTCATTGGCAACCTACTTTAAAAACGCGGTTAAAGTTATTTATGCAAGCGAGAAATTCAAGAAAATCGTACGGGTGGTGGCGGTGGGGGAAGCAGAGAGCGCAGCCGGTCGCTTCGGCCTGCTCAAAATTGAATCGGCGAGTTCAAAACCGCGACGCGCTTAGAAATTTTTAATATCTCAGGTTTTAGAGGTCCGATTTTGATGATTTTTTTTTAAATCGATATCTCGCGATTTAAAAAAACAATTAGCGTATTTTCAAATGCCTATCGTTAATAATTTATTGGTCTTTCAACAGTCCGATAATTATGTATCTCTAAACTTCCTTTAATTATCAACTTTATTTTTTTATTGCACCAAAAGTAAGGGCATAAACTTATATACTGTTTATTAAAGGTCAAAAACAAATTTATTTAAATATTCTAAAATTGTTTAAACAACAATTATTTTCAAAATATGTCGAAAATTAGTAATTAAATAATTATTAATTTAATCATCATTCCTTTTGTGATTAAAGTATAATTCAAATATTATTTACTGTTTAAAAATATAAGCAAATGAGAAATTAACTCATTATATTACAAAATTACAAAATTATAGTACAAAAATTCGACGATGTTTAAAAAAGCGCCAGAGCTTTCCTAATTGACGGATTCGAATTTTTCAAAAACGGTTTGAAAGATTGAGGGCCCTTCTATATGTGACTAAATTTTCAAGTATCTAAGGGCCTTGGTTTTTGCTGTGCAAAATTTTGAAGATTTGCAAATTTTTTTTTTCAAAATCTGGATTGCAAAATTATTATGCAAAATCTGTCTAACCGATTTTGATGAAATTTGGTGTGATGATTCTACATAACAAGAAGTTTTCTTGAGCCAAGTATGAAGGTCCTATATCCAACTTAAAGACCCCAAAAAAATTCCCTAAAAAGTAACGTTTTTTAACCTCATTTTTGACGATTTTTTCGATTTTTACAATAATAATCAAGATTCATTCTATTTGTAAGTAGTCATATTTTGTAAAATTTAATTACAAACATTTTTTTCCTCTTCCACTTTCGCCTAAAATCAACTCTTGAAAAGATACATAATTAAATAGAAAGAAAAATATGACATTTTTCGAATTTTTTTAACATTTTGTGCCGCCAAAAGTTAAGCCACGTTTTTTTTATGCGCATAGAAAAATTTTCATTTCTAGTGATATTTGAAAGCCAAAAAAACAAAAATCTCCGTGGATATACGATTCACCCAAATATGGACTCTTTGAAACAGATATCGTCTGGACTATATGTTCACAGAAGAAATTATGTTTGAAATAAACCCAGCTACCTCTGCCGAAGTTTGTCATAGAGCTTATAGAAATAAATAATACAATTCGTAGAAGTAAAGTCATTTTGTCCATAGTATAAATTTGGAAAGAAATGTAAACTTATCTTACTTTCAATAAATATTATTTATAAAAATAATTTTAATGTAGGCAATTAAAGATTTTAGTGGTTAATATACGTCATAAAAGCTAAACAGTAGGTATGGTGATATGATGTCTTGGGCTTATCTGATGCGCATAATATTGTCAATAACGTTAATGTTTCAATTTGTCCACGTTTCTTCCACATTTCAGTTACTACTGTTTTGCTGATAACAAATATATTTGGTGGACAAGTAACATGTCGCTAAATTATTTCTATGGAAAATAGTAAAATGATTGTTGCTTACAAATATTCGAAATACAAAGCTCCAAAAAATATAATACAAAATTGCAGAGCAAACTAGGTACTAGCAGAGAAAGTTTCTAATTAACTATCAAAAACTTTTTTACACGAGCAGATCTTTAACTTCGGTAACAAAAGAACAAGTCGGGAGTTGTTTAAATGATTTTTTTTACACACTGAAAACAGTTATTAAATAAAAAATGCTATTGTTTAAGTAAATCCAGTTGCTTTCGAAGTAATTTAGAATGTCAAATGTTTTAAGTTTTAATGCATTCGTATAATGTAGGTTATCATGGCATATTATTCAAGATTTAAAGAAGGCGATTTAAAATTTTCCTGATAGCTGTAGAAATTAGTCACACTCTTTGAATTTATTCTTTAAAAGGTTCAGCTTTTTTACAGTATATATTCATAATATGAGTTTGTGTCTTATTCCGCCGAATACGATAACTAGATTCTATAAAAATGTATATATAATTTAAAAGGAATTATATCTTATCTAAAAGATACAAATTGGCAAACAAGAAATCAAAAATAGCAATCACATCCGCTCAGTCAAAGATAAAATTTTTATTTTGGGATAAAATTAGCTTAGACATCCTTATAATTATTCTGACACATTATTTAGATGTCTTAGGAATAATCTTTGCATTTCTTAATTCTCTCCATGAAAACGACATTTATGACCGACTGTTAAATATAAACAAATGAAAATAAGTAAAACATACTTGGAAGGCGAATATAATTCAACTGTCTTCAATATCAAGTGTAAATTGTTGACAATAGAAGCTGGTCTGAATCCTAATCTTGTTTGTTTAACTGGGTCAGATGTTTGTTGATAAAATATGTTTGTCATATAAAAAAAATGTTTCAGACGATTTTTTTTTAAATTTTCTCCACAATTACTAATACACAAGCAAACAAACACATAGTTTCGAGATAAACCAGAAACGAGTACTCTTATCAGAATAAACAAATAAAAATTTAACGTCGGAGACCGTGACAGTGCCACTAACTCTTGACCTAACAAATGTGAATGTTGTGATACGATGACAAACAACTACAATAAAAATAGTAATGGTAAATTTAGCGCAATGTGGCAGCGTTATGAACTGAATCAAATATGTCAGACTGTGTCTGAAAGTCGGAACCAGAAAAATTGGTCAAAACCGCAAACGCCATTTAGCATTATTTCGCTTTTACAACTTTTAAACAATTAGATAAAGATCGATGTAGAGATATCATATTAGCTGTAGTACTAATACAACATAGTACGAGGTCTGATAATAAAATTCGCGAATTCATCGCGAGAAAAGTACTGCGTGCCTTGTTGTCAAATTAGATGTTTTACTTTCATCTTCAATATTTACAGTTTCTTCTGCACTGACCTAATACTACACCTAATATAGTACTATGTACTAATGCTACCGCTCAATAAATCTTTATAACAACTTATGAGTCTTTTTATTAATTAGTGTTCAAAGCTTTTGCTGATCTTTCCAATGTCACCAAAATGCCGTCATTTCATTATTTTCTTCTTTTTTTGCAACAGAAAAAGATTATCTGTCAGTTGTTCAATAACTAAAACCTTCTGATATGATCAGCTTTAAGGTTGTAAGGCAAAATCCAGAATTGAACATTTTCAGTAGCTTTACTAGTAGGTTTACTATTTGAAGTATTGAACAAGCTTTGGAAAAATTTAAACGGAAAAAAATGTCAGTAATTCATCTATCCTGCATATTTAGTTAGTGAACAAACCCCTGTATTGAAAGAAAAACCCTCCCTGTTCATTGGTTCCAACCGCCAAATACCTTTCCTGATTTCGAAGACAAAAAAATGTTGAAAGGAAGGCATTGTGATCACACTGATAGTATGAGTAATATTGTAGTTATGAAGACTATTCATTTTATTACTGGGGTTCAACAATTGTAGGTATTCTAGTATATTATTTCATACAGTTCATACGACTATACAACCTATTGATGAATTTCACCCAACTACAGTTTTCTTGATCGACAATTATATTACTAATTCTAAGTAAGAAAAGTTATAATAGGATTATTACCTTGCACTTGGTTTGATCACAGCGAGAGAGCAGAAGTACTAAGTTGTTTTAAGAGAGTACAAATTACATTTAAATTTTAATTACCTTTCAGATTTTGTGTTCAAAGGAAGGTGTAGGAAGGTAAAGTATGTAGCTTCTCAATATTGCACACATGTTGCATTAGTTGAACAAGAACATTATAGTGAAATTAGTACTTAGTATACAGGGTGTCCTGTATACTAAGACCTGTATACTTATATATAAGAACCGACACAGGGCAGGTGCATGTAGGGGTGTCCAAAATATTATTTATATATAAAGTTGCACCCCTGAGGAGTTATTAGCCCTCAAAGTGGGGCCTTAAATTTTACATGATTTAAGTTTATTACTGGACTTCTTTGACTATGATTTAGAGTTAATTGAAGCAGTTACAAGGTGTTAAGGTGTTCATTGGGGATGACTCACCCCTAAAATTGTACCGAACTTTTTTTTCATTGACCCAATTGAAAAATAATATTAATTCACAGCAGTATTTAATTTTCAAAATTTTTTTACTCTTGTAGAATTTTAAAAATCTTTATGGTTTTCAAGAAAAAACTGTAACAAGATTTTAACAGTGCTTATTAGAAAATAATCGAAAAGTCAGTAGTAGGCAATGAATTTATCTTTCAAAGTTGTCAGTTAGTAATAAAATTATTTTATTTCAACAACTGCCTCTGATTGTTGTTGAAAAAATATCAATTATTATTTTTATTATTTATTTGTGTCTTTTACTTAATACAATATTCGCTTATTTAAAAACTACCTAGGTACTTGTTTTCTTTTTGTAGAATTAGGAGAGAAGTGAAGTAAAATTTATTTGGCCAATCAGTCAAAAGTTATACAAATATTAATCCATATTTTTTAAAAATATTTTGTACCTATGTTATTTCGGAATACCTTCCTTTTACAAATTAAATAAAAAATCCTAACGTAAAACCTCAAACAAAATAACGAATGCATTGATTAATTTGTATTACACAGATAAGAAAAATAAATAATAAAAACCGGTTATTATCGTCATTTGTACATGCTAACTCGATTGTACAACTGTAAATTCGCTTTTATCTTGCATGGCAAGGACCTGTAAATGGTAATTATTATATTGATATTGCAGCGAGCTGATATAGCTGTGTAGCCCTGATTTTTTTATAATTATTGTAAGACCTCAACCACTGACCTTTTGACCTTAATCATGTGTGGTTACTTAACACCAGTAATTGAACAGGAAACTGCGATTACTTGAATTTTAAAAGGATACGCGTCTTTAAGTAACGTAGTGTTATACGAAGTGTTTCAGAAGAACGTACCACAAATCTTTGGGGTAATGGAATATTAGGAAATATGACGATTTCTTTATTTTCAAGTTATATGACGCTAAGTTAATACCTAAAATAGCTTGGATTAGTTGTTAAATCAGTTATACAGGGCATCTGTTATATTGCAATCTTGAAATATTTTATTTAAGTTTTTTTCTTGGATTACTTTTATTTTTCAAAATGGAAAAGGCACGATAAAATAGCTAATTTTTTTCATTGATATAAAAATTTTTATGTCTTCGGGGTGTTTCTAAAGTTTGTATATAGGAAAACTCAGTTTAAGTGAGAAGTTTCCTGTAAATATGAATCAAAAAACGTTTTGTAAAAACAGGGTAATAAAGGTGGTCTGTCAAAAGCACATTTTTTTAATAACACCAAAATACTTATCCAGATACATATAAAAGTTGTGAAGGTAAATGAATTTCTTGATATAAATATTTCGATGATACAAGTTTCGAAAATCAAGTGTTCTCAAATTTTATTGACATTTTATAGCAGTTAAAAAAATAATAAGAATATTTGTGTAAAACCTATTCTTTTCCAGATATGAATGACGTTAAAGGATTCCACCGCCAATTCTTATTCTTAACATATTTTCTTATTTTAATTGGTATGGTGATTCGGAATTTCTTATCAGAAGAATAATAAAAACGTTCATTTCATCAATTAAAATATTTTTTTTTAGAAAAATGTATTATTTACCAAAAAAGTCATGGACATTTTAGATAAAATACACTCATTATACTATCCATAGATTAGTAACGTTCATTTCCTCTTTGCCAGTAGGTATAATGCCTTATATTAGCAGGTATTGAGTAGTAGAGACATTTAGGATGTACATATTTTGTAGGTTATATCTCACTCACACTAAAAAACTCACTTATATTCTTCATTTAAGTCACTCAAATGAGGAAAAGGATGATGTTTTTGTAACATTGTATCTAAAGATATGCTCTTTTTTGGATGTTAATATTCGTTCGGTACAAAAAGTGTTCTTGCAATTCATATTTATCTTCCTGAAAGTTTTTTCAGACATCCGTTTGTTAAAAATGTTTCCTACATCCTGTTTACATACAGTAACGATAAGTTTAATGAATTCTATTCCATATTTTCACTTTTCTAGGATCATTTAAGAACTTGAAACAATAACATAAAACAGCAACGAATTTTCCACAAAATTCACCGACAACGTTTGACGGCATATTCACTACGACAAATAAATACGATCTACGAAAAAAAGTTAAATAAAACATTTTTGGTTTTTGAGTTACACGCCTTCAAAGTTGTCAAAAATAAAACTAATTTAATTAATAATTTCATAACCCTTTTACTGATCGCGTCAAAATTTGGCACATTTATTTGGACCATTATTGCGTATTATTTCTTAAAGCTTTAGACAAATCGATGTACTGGGTGATAGTTTTTTCTGGTTACCTCTCCCTTTTAGCGGTCAAAACTTTTACAGTGGTCGTATTTTTTTAAAGTGGGCAGCAACATTGAAAAGGTCATTTTATTAAAAAAAATATATTGTCTATTGAGAAAATCGCCTACAGAAAGCCATTCTTGAGAAAAATGGCATTATTTGCAGGTGTACGTTTCGGTTTAAAACTTTGAGTTCAGTAGGCGATGAAAACAAGATGTTGATTGTTGTGGCTATTAGGTAATGTGATTATCCTCGTGTTTCTTTAGTATTCTCATTATCCACACATGCAAATTATGAGAATTTACAACTCCGTTTAATTGTCTTGATACACTGTGGACACTTCATAATTTGCATGTGTAGAGTGATGAGAATCCTGAAGAAACACGATACACGAACACGATAACTTTGTTAATTTAACAGATTCTGTAGGTATCTCTAAAAGTAAAATGCGATAATAGAAAATGGTTATATATTCAGGGTGATTCATTAACAATGGGAAAGTAGAAAGTTGAAGATACTACACGTGAAATGGTGACTATTGGCGCAAACATGCCTTATCCGAAAGTTAATAGTTTCGGAAATACAGGGCTTTGAAAGTTAAAATTTTAAATCATTTTTTTGCGATTATTCTGAAAATATGTAGGTTAGGAACTTGAAAATTTGTGAAACTATATTTTTTTAGGCGACGAATAAGAAGCGTGTTGTAATTTCAGCATTGCTCATAGAGGGCGCCACTTACGACCAATTTTACCGAAAATTTAGTTAATAACTTTTTACCCTGTATATTTAACATCAAACTTGATTTAAAACCTGAAAGAGCAATCATTTTTCCAATAATTATGTACTCTTGTTTCATTTCGGTATCTCGATCCGTTTTCGAGAAAGATCGATTTAACTTACACTATGTTTTGATAATATGAGAAATTAAAAGCGAAACATACCAAGTGTTTCTTCGTGTTATTACAACAATTCACAATAAAACAAATAAAATACGTAATTATGATTTAAAGTAATTGTTCTGAGAGATCTTCGAGTTTGAAACAACATATTGGGATTGCGTCTGACTTCGTTGGCAGCGATTTGTATACTTTGCCACAACTCTTCACACGAGCCAACAGATTCTTTGTAAACTATATCTTTCATTCGAGATCAAATAGAAAAATCAAGAGGATTGAAGTCCGGACTTCTGGATTCAAAATTTTAATTTTCAACACCTTGTATTTCCGAAACTATCAACTTTCGGATAAGGCATGTTTGCGCCAATGGTCACCATTTCACGTGTAGTATCTTCATCTTTCGATTTTCCTATTGTTAATGAATCACCCTGTATATTCCTACTTAAGTTAAAAGTCTCAGCTTAAAGTCGTAATATAAGGGTAGAATTAAAAAATACATTAAAAAAATGTAGGAGCTAGCAATCCTAAAAAGAAACAAATTGTGATCTAAAATATTCCAGGAATGAAATATAACAAACGCCCTGTATAATATATTTAAAAACTAATCATACCAGGATATTTAGGTTCTCTCAAAAAATTTACTTAACCTGTTTGATTCAACCTTCTGAATGATGGAAAAGGATTTTTGAATTTGAGCGAGATATGATCTGGCATTATAGACGGATATAATTATTATATAGATATGTAATTATGTATCATTTTCAGGATGCTTCGAGGAATATGACGCAATAGAAAGTTCAGAGAAGATATCGCTTAGAATTAATTGAAAACGTCAAACAACCTTACCTTGCAAGACCATTCCTTGTTCTATGCACTTCTTGAAGCGGCAGTACTGGCACCGGTTCCTCTGCGCCTTGGTGATCTCACAGTTCCCGTCCGCCACGCACGTGTACACCCTCCTGTTCTGAACGGTCCGCTTGAAGAACCCCTTGCAGCCCTCGCAGGTGATGATGCCGTAGTGCAAGCCGGTGGCCTTGTCCTCGCAGATCATACAAATCATGGGCTGTTCCTCTTCCTCCGTTGGCTCATGTTGTTCGCCCCCCATCGCCTCGCTAAGGCCCATGATCTTCATTTCCGCCGCCTGGCTGCCGTAGGTGTGCTGAAGTCCCGGCGTGGCCGAGGTGAGGTTAAGAGCCTGCGTCTGCTGAGTCACTGGTACTTGACGAAGGTCGCCTGCCCACAACTGTTCCATATTTAGAGGGGCGCTGGCGAAATGGCCGGAAGTGGGGGATTGCGGCGCCACCACCGGTCTGCTCACGGGAAGCCTTAACCTGTCTTGGCCCAGGTTCAGGAGCATCTGAGCGGCGCTTTCTTCGGTATTGCTAACGTTGGGGCTACCGCCAGTCCAGTTGGAAGTCGTCGGATGCATTCCTTGAGGTTCGCATATGGGAGACGTCGGGGTGGAGCATAGAGCTGGTTGCGACCAAATCATCGTTCTAACTCCTCCAGCTTCGCCCATGATGACGGTTGGCGTTTGTCTGACGGGTATACTGGTGGCGGATCTGGGCATCGGACTGAGAGGAGGCTTAATGTCTCCGAAGTGGACATTTGGGGAAGTGGTAAAGCTGCCGCCGATCAGTTCCGGCTTGACGCCGTTGATCCTCGAATGTTTCAGCCACAGCTGCTGACTTTGCGAAAGGGTAGGTTGCTGGCTGATGATGACCCCTCTCGGTTTGGATGTCAAGATCGAAGGCATGGTCGAGGTCGGTTCTTGACAGGTAACTATGGTTGGCGGGAAGTTTCTGGGAGGGCTGGCGGTGGGTTGAAGCAGCAAGGGCGTGTGTCTGATGACGGGGCTGGCCCGAGGGCTGATGTTGGCGGGTCTACCTGGGGAACTGTGCGGCCTCGGCGGCTGCGAGGGACTGAAGGTCGGTGCCGGCCGGATCGGAGGACTGTGGGACCGTTGCGGGGGCAGAGCCCTGATGACGCTCGCCGTGCCGCCTCCATCGAATACTCCGGAGTCTTCCAGTCGGCTGGAGATTTTGTCCAGCGTCGGTTCGGGCGGGTCGGGCGGTTGAACTTGGAGCGGCGTGGAATCGGGGCTGGGCGGGTTGACGGCGGCGTCTGACATTTTGGGGGATGCCGGGCCGACGAGATCTGGTGACGATGTACTAGTATCGGCGACAGATTCGCCTAGAAGCGGACAGAGACATTGCCTAAAAGCAAATTTTGCTGATGGCTGCCTACTCTAATTTTACTTAAGCACAAAATAATTTACAGGTAGAGGTTTCAAGGCTCATAGTTTAAAAAATAAAGTCACTATATTTTCCAGTACAACTCATCAATAATGTCGTTTTTATTAACTTACAGAACAGTAAAAAGTTAATTACGTAACCGTAAACCACAAGAATAATATATAGGGGAGAGTCAGATTGTACCCGACATATTTAAGAAAAATTATCACATTAAGAAGTTCATACTTAACGATAAGAAATATTGCTGAACATAATTTTTACTAACAATAACATCCGTACCATTACAAATTTATTGTCACTCTAAATATACAGGGTGTGCTATTTAACACTTCCGCTGCCAATATCTCCGAAATGAAGAAATTTATTTTAGTTTCGGAAATTGGGGTTGTTAGGTCCCTCGAATAGCTTCAAGTTGTAGTTAGAATTGTTAGTATAAATCTTTCTGTATAGATGGCGTGGCGATACTAAAAAATTTCTTGTTCCCTGTTCCATCCAAAAGATCGTTAAATTTTGAGTAATTTTTGTAATATAAAGTTTTTCCCTATATTTACTTGTTTTCGAGATATATCGACTTCAATATGCAATGTATGATATAACAGGAAAATCAATTTTTTTATTTAAATCACACTGAGACAAAATATTCTTTTAAAATACTGTTATAATGGCTTTATTCACATCACATAAACTAACAAACAATAAGTTATAAAAAAACGAATGTTCAACTACAGAAAAAAAATGTACAATGGTAAATTTTATAAGGGGCAGAGACGAACCGCATTTTATCAAATGTTATTAAAAAATGCAGTTATAGGTGTCTCATATCATTTGTTTAAAATAAAACAATGAAAGATGACACATATTAGTTTTCCAATAATTACAGTTTTATCAGTTTGCCTCTTTCAATTTAACTATACTAATCATACGATTTACCATTGTACAATTTTTTTTCTGTAGTTGATCATTTGTTTTTTTATAATTTATTGTTTGTTGGTTAGTATGTGGTGTGAATAAAGTCATTATAACAATATTTTAAAAAAATATTTTGTCTCGGTGTGATTTAGATAAAATAATAGATTTTCCTGTTATTTATATCATAAATTGCATATTGAAGTCGACATATCCCGAAAACAAGTAAATATAGGGAAAAATTTTATATCCCAAAAATTTTTCAAAATTTAACGATCTTTCAGATGGACTGCATTTCCACGTTCCAGGGATCAACAATTTTTTTAGTATCGCCACGCCATCTATACAGAAAGATTCGAACTAACAGTTCTAACTACAATTTGAAGCTATTCGAGGGACCTAACAACCCCAGTTTCCGGAACTAAAATAAATTTCTTCATTTCGGAGACATTGGCAGCGGGAATGTTAAATGGCACACCCTGTATATGTCTAGGGAAGTTACATGATGTGTTTTCTGGCAAAATACTGACCCCATTTATCTAATCATTTACGGATTGGACACTGCCCGACAACTTTTACTTCCTACCCGTCTCTCTCCTAAATATTATTAAAACTAAGTTTAGAATTTCATTACAATTTTAAATCACGTTTAACATTCTAAAAATAGACGTATCGGTTTATTTGCTTTCTTAAAAAGTTTACGGTTACTACATCGTGGAATAAAAAATAGATGTTGATATAGCTTTTCCATTTTTATCGTAATCTTCTACGAGCCCTGAAATTACAAACACATTCATTTTTGTTGTGCCTAAATTTTGAAATGATATGAATTGCTAAAGTTTGGTGTGACTAAGCTATTGAAAAAAAAATCAATGTGTCGATCGAAAGAAGCTCTTCCCTTACCGTCACTGCTGCAGCGCGAATCGACTTTCCTCCTTTTCAGCTTCAGATCTTGAAAAAGGCTCATCTTGTCGAGCTCACACGGGGTACGCGTTAGGGTCATAATTCCTAAAAAGAAAGAAGCTAAATTATTTATAGCAAACACAACATTCTTCTTAAATTGTAGAATAGAATATAGGTAGTTTGAATAAATATTACAGATTTTTAAACTACAATACCTTGAAACGTATGAAAACAAATATAAACTATTTTACTTTTTACGTATAACGTAACTGATTATTATTTAGGTGAGCAGACGGTAAATAAACACACACCGTGATAAGGTTGCACTTATTGGAAGTTGATTACATATTAGAGAATAAAATGGATTAAAATTATCAGGAACATAATTTTTCCATCTCCATGTCATTATCTCTCAAATATTGAAAGCGAAAAATTGTAGAATACATAAATGATAGAGAAAATAAATGGAAGAAATGGAAACGAAATATTTAATCTGCTAGGGATTAGTGAGTTTATACATAACTAATCTTTCAATAAAGCATTTGTAAAAGAAATGTTTAAAAACTATCGGGTGTCCCAAAATTCACGCAAGATTTGAATTTTGCGCCATTTGTGGGTAAAGTGTTGCCGACGAAAAAAAGACAGTTCAGTTCAGGGCTATTTAAATAACGCGTTTTCACCGTTGAGCAATATTTTAAAAATAATGAGCTGAAATAGTGATTTAACTTTATCAACTGTGAAGAGATTAATTGAAAAATTCAGGGAGACTGGATCAGTTACTGATCTTAAACACTCTGGTCGTCCTTCAATAGGTCGTTCAACACAAAACATCAAAGCAGTTTGTGAGAGTGTTGCTGAGAGTACAGGAACATTAATTCGGTACCAGGGTCAAAAATTGGACATTTCGAGAAGCTCTGTACAGCCGATTGTCAAGAACTGAAGCCTACTGACCACGTAGAGCGAAGAGAGTTCGTTGAATGGATTATGGAACAACAACAAATGGATGCTGATTTTTCGAACAAAATCATCTTGTCGCATTTGGTGTTCAGGAAGATTTACGAGTGTTGAGAAAGAAATGCATCCAAACGTGTCACTGTTTGTGCTGTGCGGTGGTGGTCTGGAGGCATCATCTTCGAAAATGGGGCTAATCAGGCATTAACAGTTCGCTTGCTATTGCCACGTTATAATCCAGTTTTTTGTGCCTAAATTACAAGATATGGATGTAGTTTCAACAAGACGGTGCCACATGCCGTACAGCCTGAGAAACAATTCTATTACTGCATGAGACATTTCCTGGTCGTGTAATTTCCCGTTTTGGTGATCAGAATTGGGTGCCCAGATCATGCGATTTAACGCCGTTTGACTTTTTTCTTTGGGGTTTTTTGACGTCTAAGGTTTATGCCAACAAGTCGCGACCAACAATGCCTTGAAGGAGGAAATTGAGCGCTATATCAACGAAATTCAGCCGCATGTATGCAAAACGATAATGGAAAATTTCGACAAATACATTCCATACATAACCCTATACTGTGTACTTTATGGATCAATAAAAAAATAATTTTAATTAAAAATTTGAGTGAATTTTGGGACACCTTTTATTATACAGGGTGTTAATGAATAGGTGTTACGAACGGATATGGTATGTAAAAAATCCAAAAATGAGTGCAGTTTACTTAATAAACATATGTCCTAAAGCGGCTCATTTTCGAGATACAGGGCGTTGAAATTTAAAAATAATAAACTATTTTTTCCTGTAGCTCCGGTATTAGTTAATATTTCTTTATCTAACTCAACAGACAGATTTACTAGCTTAAAGGATGTATAAATATGGCAGAAACCATTTATTGGCTTCTTCTATTGGCGTGCGATAGGTGTCGTTTCACATTTTATCCCCCTAAATTGTGCGGCACTGTACAAATATTAGTTTTTCGTATGTTTTTAAATTTGCTAGTATTTTTTACGTAAATAATGTATACCTGTTAGACTTCCATAAAATGAGTAATTATCAAGTTATTAACATTTACATTACTGAGGTCACCTTATGCTCCAAAAACCAAAAATTTTTAAAAAGTGACATGTTGAGTAAATTTTTCACGAAATTGTTTAGTAAATGCATACATGTGTCGCTTTTTCTTTTTGAGATACAAAACATTCAAGGTTTCCGTATTCCTCAAGCAAGTTTAAAATGTTGGAAAAAAAACATTTGCCGTTGACATTACTTGTATTTTAATGTCAAATTATTTTCGATTGTGAAACGAGGCAGTTTTTAATTATTATTGTTATTTTAGTGTAAAGTTTAGTTTGTAAGTTTTAATTATTAGATAGATATCTTTATCCATTCGTTTAAAACATTCATACATCATGAATGAATATACTTCTGCTGATTATGCAAACATGATATTAATGTACGGTCAAGCGCGTTGTAATGGCAGGGCTGCCCGTCGGTTATACTCAATCCGATTTCCAAATCGTCCAACCCCTTCACATAAGATATTTGGAAGAGTGTTTCGCAGGTTGCAGGAAACAGGAACTTTTACAACAAATAGGGTTAACTGCGGGGTAAGGAGAAACCGCAGAACGATAAGGTTCGAAGAAGAAGTTCTTAATAGGATAGAAGAAAACCAATCCACCAGCAGTCGAAGTATTGCTCAGAATATGCATGTAAACCATGTAAGCGTTTGGCAAGTTTTACGCGAGCAACAGCTTCACGCTTATCATATACAAAAGGTTCAAGCTTTAACTCCCGCCGACTTTCAGCCACGACTAAACTTTTGCCATTGGTTTCTTCAACAGTGTCAGTTGCAAGCAAATTTTCCGCGGTTTGTGCTTTTTACAGACGAAGCATCCTTCACACGAGAAGGGATCTTTAATTCTCGCAACAACCATGTCTGGGCTGAAGAAAACCCTCACACCATTCGCTCCACTAGATTTCAGCAGAAGTTTGGCGTCAATGTCTGGGCTGGTATAATTGACGGGCGCTTAATTGGTCCGCACCTTCTTCCAAATCGTCTTACAGGTCCTATTTATTTAACGTTCCTACAACAAGTACTTCCAGAATTATTAGAAAATGTGCCATTGAACATTCGACAGGAAATGTGGCTGCAGCATGATGGTGCGCCAGCGCACTTTTCGCTTGTTGTCCGAGATCACCTTAATCAACAATTCGGTGTAAGATGGATTGGCCGTGGAGGACCTATGGCGTGGCCACCACGTTCCCCAGACATGACCCCGCTTGACTTTTATTTGTGGGGCCATATGAAGAGTCTAGTTTATGAAACTCCTGTTGAGTCAGAAGAAGATTTGGTAGCACGCATTCTAGCTGCAGCGCAGGAGATCGAAACGACGCCTGGCACTTTTGACCGAATGTACACAAATATGCTTCGAAGAATTAACGCTTGTATCGCTACTGGTGGCCGTAATTTTGAGCATTTACTGTAATTTTTTTGTGCAAAATAAAAATACCTTTTAAACAACTTTAACTTTTTGTATCTCGAAAACTAGCATAGCATAGAAAAACATAGTTTTTGGAGCATAAGGTGACCTCAGTAATGTAAATGTTAATAACTTGATAATACTCATTTTATGGAAGTCTAACAAGTATACATTATTTACGTAAAAAATACTAGCAAATTCAAAAACATACGAAAAACTAATATTTGTACAGTGCCGCACAATTTAGGGGGGATAAAAGGTGAAACGACACCTATCGCACGCCACTAGAAGAAGCCAATAAATGGTTTCTGCCATATTTATGCATCCTTTAAGCTAGTAAATCTGTCTGTTGAGTTTGATAAAGAAATATTAACTAATACCGGAGCTACAGGAAAAAATAGTTTATTATTTTTAAATTTCAACGCCCTGTATCTCGAAAATGAGCCGCTTTAGGACATATGTTTATTAAGTAAACTGCACTTATTTTTGGATTTTTTACATACCATATCGGTTTGTAACACCTATTCATTAACACCCTGTATATTACATACAATTTGGCGATAATGATTATTATTTTTAATTAATTTTTAACTGCTTAACTTCGGAACACCTTGTATTTCTGAGGATCTAAAAATACTTTCACATAATACTTATTAACATCCAATAAACAATTTTAATTTTAGGAACATATTTTAGACAGAAGATTTCATAATTTCAGCAGACGTAGCCGCTGCACCGCAAGCAAACAGTTCTTGTTTACATGCTGTTGTACGTTGGTGACACAACAATTATATCATGAGATAATTGCGCATAGATTATTATACACATATATTACACACAAACTATAAAAATGAAAATGTGCGCACCGTCGTGAAAACATTTAATTGGCTTAACGTCGATAAAATGATAATACGTTTGAAACAAAGTTTAGCAGTGTTAAATTGGAATTCAATATATGTTAATTACTATATTAACTATCGCAACCTACAGCACCTGTTGTATTAGTAATGTAAAAAGTTATTTTAAGAGTAACTTCAGTATGACATTACCACAATTAATAAGCTAACAGTTTCCAGTGCACATAACAAATATTTGGTATTCGAAAGCAGGTTCCTTTTTAAGGTTGAATATCGAAATTATCGAAAAATGATATCACGACTAATTCGATTCCTTATCCATGACATACACATATTTTTTATGTGAATAAATCATTGTATCACGTTACCTAGAGGCGAATAACTGTAAATTTTTCAATATGAGCTTTCTATACAGGAAAACTTATTTACTTCCGTCCTCCGCTCGCAAATACGATTAGCGAGGAAGGTGAGGTTATTGCTGTCATAAATATATACCTTGTTAGTTGCTTCAATTCCTCTTTAAATAGTACATTGTGCGAGGAGACAAGGAAATGTGTTTTTAATTAATATTCATATAAAAAAATAGTAATTCACTTTAATTGACGAATATAGTTGTGATATATGGAAGGAGGTAGTTTGTATCTACGTATTTCATTAGAGCTATACATATACGGGGTTCTCTCGTTACTAATATTAAGTTCATTTCTACACAAATAAGAAATATGCAATTAAGTTTTAGAAATTTTTCTGTAGAAACCAAAAAATTTATAAAGATTTTTTCCGTTTATTTTGGTAATTTGCCATTTGTGAAAAAATTTAAAATAAGTTAAACAAACCCAATAAACTGTAAAATTACCATTATATCATGCAGTTTGCTTAGTTAATGTTTCGAAACTAACCATTTTTCAGGTAAATTTGGAAGTTTAAGTTCTGGTTGTTTATTTTTTTTCATTGCTTGAAATTGTAACAAATAATTTACATACCTATTGAAAATTTTATTTATTTACTGGAAATAAGCTTTGATAACAAGAAATTGCAAATACAATCAAAATTCCATATATCCCTGCATTGTTGAAAAAAATAAGGAGAATAGGTAACAAAACCATTAGAACATGTTTTTCAGACAACTCTACTTTACCGACTGTTACTTTGTGAATGCAATAAAGTTAAACAATATACAGGAGATATCTCTGTAAATATACCTATAAATATTAGAATAGATAACACAAAGATTAGAGGGGGAAATTTGAGGAACCAAAAACTCGTCGGGAAAACTCTTCGAAAAGGCTACGTAATTTGTAGTTTTGAAAACGAAAATGGATTGATTTTTGAAATGGAAGTGAAGTACGTGATGTAGTTATAACAATTTTTTATTATGCTTTTTCAACGTGAGATTTTTGGTTAGATATTTTTTTATGCAGTTTTATTTACCAAAGAACTAAAACATTTATAACAAATAACTTGAGACAGTAAATTAATATTATTAGGAAGTTGTTATTAAACACATTGTCAAGTCAGCTATCTACTTCAATTTTTTTTTAATTGACAAGGTGTTCGCTAACACTGATTTGAAATGTATTATTTAATGAAGTAAAGTATTCAAAGCTTGTATTGGTGTTTTGTGAGACATTCTGAAATAAATTATAAAATATTTGGTTGTATAGGAAGAAATTTAATTTATATCTACATTTATTTAGTTTAAAAGTTTTTCTTGTTGAGTTCTTATGTTTTGCGGACATTAGTAAACAATGCATTTATAGTACCAAATTACTCGAATACATTCAGTTTAGGAAACTCCATCATTGGGTCAGAGACCTGGTGATCTTAGAGGCTGTTTCTTTTTATAAATCAGAACTTTTTACGTGTATCGAAGTATGATTTGATCAAAAACCGATTTAATCTTGGTATAGAGTAAATTACTGACACTTAATCTTCACATTGTATAATAAGAATATGTTCTTTTGTGTTAAATTGACATATTATCAAGCGTTAGTTGAAAAATGTGTTTCTCTTCGCTTTTGTAAGATGAAATCTGTTCATTACATAAAATAATTCCAATTATTTGTTTTGTTCAATTTGTACGAAAAAGACGCATTAGTATTCATATACTTAGACCTTGATTTTTTATCTAAATCTTAAGCAACCCTGTCCTAAATAAACCAACGAATTGCTATAAACAGTAAACACCTGTACGAAGTAAACACCTATTTAAGCAAACTTAAAAATATTTGTCTAAAATGTTTTTGCTCAGTATAATTTTCATCAGTTTAAGGGAAAATATATAATTAATTAGCGTTTGATTACGTATAGGTATCTTTTTCCTATAATATATAAATGTTTTACACAATAGCGCGAAAATAAATTATCAAATTGGTAATTTGTTACATACGATTATTTAGATAATAATTTGATAGAATCACATAATTTGTTAAATTGTGCAGTGACATTAAACTTGATTTAAACTAAATTTGATTTAAACCTTATTAATTATAAAAGTATATATTGGTTGTTATCAGTACGTGAAATGAAGTATCTTACGCACTTATCTTACTATTTTATAATATATATATTCTTCAGTGTCAAGAGAAAATGTTGTTACTACATCGAATTAGATCATAAAAACTGAGAAACCGAATTTGAAACGTTCAAGTAAAAAATCTCGCGCGGGGCGAGAGCGCTGTTCACGCGCGTGCGCAGGTCTGGCGCTCCTTCTCTCTCGAGCAGGCCGTTCATTAACGTTAACTTTTGCTGCTACTAGCGCGCTTATTACATGAACTATCAATGTCAACTTTCTGAAAATAAAAGTTTAACCATTTCTTTAATTGTCTCTATAATCCTGGTCCGATGCGTCCAATATTAATTAACAATGAACGTTATTAAAAGCTATCTTGGAAACAAAGAGGCATAGGTGATTTCTCTCTTTTTTTTAATTACCGTAAAAATAAGCTCTATTTAATGCAAAAAGAGCAAATTTCCGAGCGGCTATTGCCTGACCCTTGGACAATTTGTTAGTGGCTAATTAATTTGAACTTTCTGAAATTTTTCTTTTTCGATAGGTTTCTTTGGATCAATTAGAACTTATATCTGCGATATTAACTTCGGTAGTTAAACAATTAGTTGCAAAAAATTAATAACAAATAGGTGCAGCAAAAATTTCACGGTCAATCGAATCGGCCTTTGGCACACATATTGCTCTTTGAATTGACCGCTTTTTGCATTATTTTTCAGTTAACAAATTAGTGAAACATGACTCTAGGTACCTTAAATTGCAGGTAATTTAATTGCCAACAACATAAAATGACTAATTTTCCGATAGGTAGTCTAGATTTTCATAAGCAGTAAAAAAAGTGAAAAAACACGCAATTCTACAACTTATTTACAATTTGCCAACTTAGCGTCACTTCTTTCCGGTAACTTTTTTGATATTATCATTATACATACCCTGCCTCGTTATAAGGTGCAATAAGATGTCTACTAATAATTTTTCTACGTTCAAACTCTAATTCTACTGGAATATGTAGGTATCTTAGGTCTTGTACGTAGTATAGAAATACTCGTAACTTTTTTTGTTAAACATATAACTTTATTATTAAAATAGACCTTTACTAGAAGGGACCACTGCAATTTTATAAACTACAGAAAGCGTATCTTAGTAATAATTTGGTGTAGGAAGTAATTTCAGAATTTTGATCGGGCATAAAATATGAATTTATCCTAAGGAAAATTTATTTACAAATGTAATGCCGGTAAACTAATAACTAATATGAAATGAAATAAAAGGGTTTTTATTTGAAGCTCTTCTGGAAGACGACTCTGTTTCTAAACAAACACCAACACTGTATAATTAATTTTAAACATATTTCAGGAGAATATACTAAAATTACATATTAATAAGAACACAAATAGCAGTGGCGCTATTTTTACGAATGTTTTGAGACGCTTTTGCATTTTCCTCTGCCAATACATAGTATTATTTACTATTTAACGCCTACCGAAACATGAACATATTTTTAGGCAGCATTCCAGTACAAACTAGACTAAATTAATGCCGTAGTACAAAACAACATGATTGTGTTGCACTCAAAATATAATAAATGGTTTCAACATAAAATCATATACCTACAGTGTTTACGGAAACGAATGGGCCATCCTTTTGGAAAAAAGCGATATTTTTATTGGTAGTTTTGAGAAAGCACACAGAAAAAAATATATTTAAATTTTTGATTGCAGTTATCAGGTGAGCTGAGTATTTGGGGGTATTCTAGTTTAATCAAATGTCACCTTTTTGTTATATCTTTTACAATATTAATTTTTCTCATAATTTATATCAATTTATCTCCATTGAAAATGTAATGTCTACTAAAACGTAGGCCTCTAAATACTGTTTCAGTGGCTTTAGAAGCAAATTGGTCTAAACCTTAAAAAAGTTTAATATAGTCACAAATTCACCAAACAAAAGTGAAGAGTAATTATTTGAGAATCACTCTAGTTATTCTGCAGCAATGGAAAGATAAATTTCGTTCTTCTTTAGACTGATATATTTTAGTAACGTTTAACAAATAAACGGTTTATTTAGTAAATAAGATAAAACTTAAAAAAATTCAAATAGCTACCTTCAAAGAGAAGAGATATCTTATGTATGAAATAATATTATTTTTAAGAACTATGACTTTTTTAGGAACTATAATAATTGAAATAAATTGGTACGCTTTCATTCAAAAGAACTACAAAGAGTTGTCCATTCATTTCCGTACACCCCGCATATTTATTATTTAATTTTAATGTCAGTGCTATTATTTTCTGGCACAGACAATTGTTATGGTAGTTATCTTGATTCAAGGTATAGAAGTAAATGTAAGGATGGTCACTTCTTGTAGCGGAATCCGTAGGCAATCCTACTGACACACCTTATTCAGTTCGATTTCATGATAATGAAAATATATTTTTTGAGACAGAAGCAGTTGCTTGGAAATCATGACTACATCAATACAGCGCAATATTGCAGTTGCAACTACAAATAAAGTGACGTACTTTATTATTTATTATAATAAAATGCTCATTTCCGCAAAGAAATTTCTAATTAAACATCATAATAAATAGTTGGCCATGTGCATCGATGGGTAAGTGGTTAAAACAATGTAACTTAGTCCATTATTACATTAGTATCATATTAATAAAAATGTTCATTCATTGAGTGCCTCCGTAGTTGGTTGTAAATTCTTTCTGTTACTTTGATAGGATTACATAATTACGTAATACGTAAAAAAATTGAGTAAATTTTCACATAATATGAACATAATTTCTTTTTTAAATAATAACATTGAATAACTTTCGAGTTAGTTGGTTAAACTATGTCTAATAGGAACTAAAATCATTTGTTAGTTACAATTAAGTACGACGTCTGTACTGAAAATCACAGAACTTTTTAAATTACGCGCTAATGGAAATAGTTGGTGATATGCAGTTGGCAGCATTGCGTTGCGCATAACGTCCTCTGTAACCACATGTTCTTGGATAGTTTTCGTGATATTGTTATTTGAATGCAACGTGTCTAATTGTTAGTGACGATTTTTGAAATGTATAATTTTCTGGAACAACGATGCAATTTAAAATTTAGCGTGAAACTGGACAAAACATTAACGGAAACGTTTCAACTTTTGCTATGGGCCGTACGCAATGTTACGAATGGTTTTCCCGATTTAAAGACGTCAGTCAATTGAAGATGATTCTCGACCAGGAAGGTCTTCGACTTCAAGTGATGACTCCCACGTCAAAGATGTGGTGCATGCAAATCGCCTATTAGACAAGGCGAAATCGGCGGCTTCGTATGAAAAAATTAGTGGATTCGATTTTTTTGCATAATCACCTCCGTGAGATGTCCCTGAATGAGGATCAAAATGTTACCGGCCGGTAACCTGGTCAAAATTTTTTTAAACTAATTTTTTTGAACAAATTGCAAAAATATCTTGTTTTGCTCCGGAAAAAGTTTTTTTAGGTAACAATTTGATCCTCATTCAGGGACATCTCAGGGAGGTGATTATGCAAAAAAATCGAATCCACTAATTTTTTCATACGAAGCCGCCGATTTCGCCTTGTCTATATTGACTGTCAGAGAAACTGCAAAAAGAGGTTAGCATCTCAGTTGCGTCATGCCATAAAATTTTAACTGAAAAAGTGAACATGTATCGAGTTGTAGCAAAATTTGTTCCTCGTTTGACCGACCACCAGAAAGAAAATCGTGTGGACAATCCAATGACGATGAAACATTCATTCAAATGATCATAATGGGAGATGAACGCTGGGTTTACGGTTACGACATTGAGATAAAAGTTCAATCATCACAATGGATTAGCAAAGGATCTCCACGCCCCAAGAAAGCACGTCAGTCTCAATCCAATGTCAAAGTGATGCTCACTTTTTTTTTCGACTTGGGTGCATTTAAATTTTTGCCTCGAGGTAAAACAGTGAACCGTGTGTAGTATCAAGGCGTTTTAAAACGGTTACGTGAAAAAAATCGCCAAAATGAGACCAGAGTAGTAGAGAGACAACTCATGGTTCTTCTACCATGACAATACGCCCGCACACTTGCTTTGTCAATTTGTCAGTTTTGTGCCAAAAATCAGATTAATCTCCTTCCTCACCCTCCTTACTCGCTAGATCCGACTCCATGCGATGTTTTCCTATTTCCGAAATTAAAATCAATGCTGAAAGAACGCCGTTTCGTTATTTTCTGAACAAACCTTGTAAACGTATTATTTGTTATCTGACATCAGAGTCCAAATTGCGCGTCGGTAAGTGTTTTCCCTCTACTCCGAAATGCGTAGTATTGACAACGAATGCAGTGGTTGTTACACAATTTGTTCTCACTCTCTCATATTTTAGTTCCTCTAACTAAAAATTGTGTTGGTAAGCTCATTTCTTTGTTAAAATCTTAAATTCACTTAAAATTCAACACCGAAATAATTTCACTCATAAATAACATATAATATACTACGTTATTTTTTAGTATGTATAGAAATTGTATTCTTTTTTAAACAAACTGCAACATATGTTTATGAAGATAACAGCATGACAGTTGCTTTTTATACAAAAACTTGTTTTACTTCTTGACCTACCTCACTTGTTTGTAAAGTGCGATATATTCAATGTCTACGGCTAGACTGCATTTTAAGTAAATATGTTCACATTAAACGTTATATATTTTTTAAGAAATGTATTCAACTTTCTGTAATTTCACTAAAGGACTGTTTGCATAATATGTTCGAAATGTTTGTATGGTACAGTTTCTTACCCAGAAATTCGGCATAGTTCAATGTTCTTACTTAAATATATAAATATTTTAAAACTGTTTATATTGTACGTTTTCTTAAATAATAAATGTTTACGGACGCTGTATGTTACAGTCATATTAAAATAACTGTAATTATACTATTCCGCATGCTTTACTGTAATTTACTTTGCATTCTAATAGAAGAATATTTTACATTGCAGGATGCCAGGATAACTCGCAAACAAACCTACAATTTTTGCTTTTCTTTTTAGTTAACTAAAAGTTAAGTGTTTAAGTTTAAATCTATTAGAAACTAATTTTTGACTGAATAAATTAATAAAGAAACAGAGCACATAAAAGTCATCAAAATTAATTTTCATCTTTCTAAAATTTCTATCTGTTATCAATATAATTATTTCAAGAGTCCTCCCAGCCCAACAAATAATCAGTGTACTTTATTGTTTGGTATGACTCAGGGCCGGTTTATCAATGCTCAGTTAAAGTTCTTAACTACAAGTCAAATTTTAACTGTTAGTCAAATCGTTTATCATGTTCTAGTTATACAGTAACATTCAGCTAAAGGGTCTGTTAATATAACTGAATGTTGCAACTGGTTGTTTGCATACATAGCCGTTGGTCAAAAAGTGTGCGCACGCGTGGCGTAGAAACTACAAGCTCTAATCTCAAATGTCAGTGTTGTCCACATAGCTGTCATTCATACGTTTATTCATTAATTTTATTAATTTGATTACACGAAAGGAATGAATACTCTTTTTTCAGTGTTTTCTTTATTGCCTCATACTTTGTTTTAAGCTGTTTTGCAGTTCTGGCCTATAAATTCAAATTGTTTATATATTTTATAATTAAATTGTAACATTTTACTTACAGGTCCTGTAGTAGACGAATTATATTTAATTTCAATTTTACGCCATGCATGTTCCTTCTCCCGCTAAGTAATTGCGTCCGTCTTTTTGCACTCAATTA
This sequence comes from Anoplophora glabripennis, assembly GCF_000390285.2. Lineage (NCBI taxonomy): Eukaryota > Metazoa > Arthropoda > Insecta > Coleoptera > Cerambycidae > Anoplophora > Anoplophora glabripennis. The sequence continues at coordinate 420,363 of NW_019417495.1, read as the reverse complement.
CATTTTTGTATAAATTAGCTAATTTAATTAGTAATGCCCTGTCAGCATCACCAAAATTAGCAATTCTTTTAGCCTTATTTTCCATTATAAATACTATGTAGGTACCTACCTACTGTCACTGTCTTTCTATTTAATTATTTAAAAAATGAGGTTAGGATTATTAAACATAACAAATCCATCTAAACAATGGTGCCAACATTGCCTTGACTAACAGTTGGCTGACAAGACTTTCCAACTAGACAGATAAACGGATATTCTAATTTGACCAACAGCTAAGCTTAACTCACGGCCACTTAACAGGCAAATTTAACAGAGCATTGATAAACCGGCCCTCAGTGGTATGAACATAAAATTTTGACACCTGTTTTTATTTTGCCTGTACGTATTTTTATTGTAGTTATGCAATCTTGAATAAGTTACAAATCTATCATAGTTTTTTATTCGTTACGATCCATTATTAAAAATTTAGTTTACAGTGTTGTCTAGATAATTAAATAGATTAGTCGTATGAAACACATTAAAAATGAAATGTTAAATTTATAATGTGCAATCAAATTAACTAGACTGGTATAATTCATTTGAAGACCTTTGAATAAATGGGATCCTCGTAGCTCACACCTTTTGTAAAGTGTTTACAGCGGTGGTCAAGGTTACCGTTACCGTTACTATTGAAAGGCGGAGTGGGAGTAGCGCATATTTACTATGCACTTTGGGCTTTGTTTCGTGAGCCCGTAACCAAAAAATAGCTATTCACCATTTTTTTTTGTTAAACGTAATTTGTTTACGTGTGTGTCAAATGTGTCAAATTTAATTGGTATCTGGAATTTGACCATGACGGAGTGTTTTTTGCGTGTTTCTTTTTCTTGAGGTGTTTCTCCTTGCTTTTTAAAAATATTTACCATACGTGATAATTTTCCAGGGAGTGCTCGAAAATTAGATTCGAAGGTGACGTGCGTGCATCGAAAATGGTGGTGGATATTTTGAGCATATTATGTTGTAGTTTGTTTTATACTTGTGCGTTTAAAAATTACTGAACTTTGGTTTTTGGTAAGTACTTAAACTATTTTTAATACGTATGATTATTTAGAGGACGTGAATCTTTGGGTACTTTAATTACATATTTTTCAAATCCATAATTTGATTCAAAGTTAAGTTCCTGTTTTAAGAGATTGATAATTACTAAAATTCGAGTTAAAATTTAAGCACAACACTATCTTCGTACTATAAAAACGATATGTTTTATGTTATGTATTTAAAAACTGGAAAACAATTGTCTTGAAATTTACTAAATGTTTCACAGTAATAGTTGTTTACATTTTTGTTATCCCAGGACAAGTCTGCCACGTGCACAAGTGGTCTGCATCAGCTGTGTAGTGTTAAGTTAAGCGTTGTTGTCAGGTTGTGATGAAACTCCCCAATATTAATACTCGCTGTATTTTGAAAACTGTTAATCTCACCCCTCTGTAATATGCAACTTTTTTGTTAATTTATGATTATTCTATCTCATGCTGAAGTAATGGCAGTCAAACTTCTTACACCCTGTATTTGTGTGTGTTTTATAAGAAATTATAAAAGTTTAAATTAGATTGTAAATTGTGCGAGAAATATCAAACTTTAATGAAAAAGTAATTGAAAAGTTTATTTTAGAAAAAAGGAGAAGAATGGACTTTCACTATAAAAAATAACGTTAAGTAGATTTTTGCCATATCTCAATAATATTCGTACTTAAAATAAAACTACCCAATTATATTTATTTTTTTTTAATACTTTGTACGTAAATTTTTGTGCCCTCCCTGGTATGGAAATCAAGAGCCGCCACTGCTATCATGTTTGACATATTTTCGGTAATTGGTAGATAAAAATTTTTAAATTTAGCATATCAAAAACATTGTATCAAATTTTCTTTATTTAACACAATTTAATACACTACAACTTTGACACTTCTTTATAACAAATTACAGCTTAACTTTCCAAAAACTCTTCCAGCGCATTGGCGTGATCGTTTATATGGTTTTCGTTTTCCTCGAAATTTCGATGGGTTTCTAAGAACAATCTCTGAACCTTTAATTCTGTTTCTTTTCTAACATGTTAGAAAGCGAAGCATATAGGGCGGCTTTTGCTTCAGTATATACAATTTCTTGAACAACTTATTGAAAAATTATTTTAGAATAATGTATTGATTGTCACACTTACGTACGCAAATGATTTACGTTACGTGGACATATATATATTTCGCTACAAATTATGGTGGACCATGGGCGATTAAAAAATTATTAACAATAAAATAGACTAAGTGAAGTATTAAATAAACTGAGTATTAAATACGAGTGAATAAACAACTGCATTGCTGTTATTTTTCTACTTATTTTAAAGTTCCCACTGTCTCATAATTAATTCTAGAATTCTTGCTTGGTCACAGAAAATTTATAATATATAAATATGCAACATATTAAGAGTGTTGCATACGAGGAACTAACAGTAAATAAGTTATGCAATAAATAGGTAATCGAAATTAATTACAGCATTTCGTACTTTCCAATTCTTAAACTGTTTACTCTTCGATTTAGCAGTGAGGTTGATTTGGTGTATCTACGAAAACTGGAAATGTCTTCGATTACACAGGTACACAAAAAGGTCTGTACCAGAGACATGAGTACGCAGATTTTTTTAGATTCGTAATCAGCGACCTCAAAAACCCACGGTAACAAAATTCAGCCAAAAATATTGAATAGAAAAATGTGTGCCTGTATGTGGTTTCCAACCCTTTGAGAGATAAGTGATATTATCTAGTAGATCGGTTTTTGGGTTGTGGGTTCGGATTCAGCATAAAAAATACACATCTATGTGGAAAAGATTTTTTTAATTTTGTGTGGCTATGTTACCTTCAGCTAACGTTATTATTTTATTGAATATGCTTCTCAATAATAACTCCTGCAGGAAAATTATGGCAAAATATATCTAATCGTGTTTTATGGTTTACTGAAGCTTAATCAATGATAAACGGTTTACGCAAACAAAGGAACGATTACATAAAATTTTAATATCATTTGGTTGCTCTTTGTTTTTATTTCACTGTTTATTTTTGTTCTTAAACTTCAGTAGCCATCGCAGAGGAGTCATATTTTTAGAGTATTTATTTTTGGCAGAAGACCGCTACTATTTTTGATACATAAATAATGCATTCTTCGTCCTTGCGTAACGTACTTAAAGGATTTCATGATACAGATCTCCAAATGGCACGCACCAACGAGAAATAATTTTCTGGAATACGTTTCCTACGCAACCAACAAATATTTTTTCGATTTCTTTTAATTAGGAACAATATTAATTGTTTTTGTTTTCGAGTAGGTAATATGAAAGCGAGAGACATACCGTGCCATGTTTGCCCAATTAAGCGATTTGGAAACACAAAGTCAATGCTCAGGTAACCTTGATATTGCCAAAACTAAGTTCATTATTACGAAATGGAAAAGTGAAAGCTGGTGTTGTTTATAGAGATTTCGAATTGCGTGGCCGAATACTTGTAGACACTCGAACGACACCATCACTTTTCATTTCAGTATTTTAAGAAAGTTAGTGCAAAAAAATTATACCATTTCTCTTTTGATATTCCAGCAGCGAATATTGAATTGAATTGAACACCCAGTCGAAGATGAACAGATGCGTAACGAAACATTTTTTGCACCAAGTATTAATATGCATTATTACAGACAGCCCTTTTTAATAATACTTGAATACAAACACTTTTAATAAAAAAAAAGTTTAAATATAATCATTCTAAGATTTAAAATTATATTTAGGTATTTATTTGCTTTGATACTAATAAGTTATATTAAAGGCGCTAAACCAATAAAGTGTAACTCTAAACATTTTCCTAGACTCTCAACAACGAAAAACAAGAATGAACATAAAATGTACTAAATTGGTTAGTCGCAGAAAAAATTATTTCTTTGAAAGTTTGCAGTATAATTTAATGTTTTCGTTATAACTGGTCAGTTTTTTAACTACTAATATTGTAAACTATTGCCCTGACTGGTACCGAATTACGCCTCCAATATCTAAGTAAATAGGTTTCGAACTTATTAGCTCTCGTCAGTATGACATAGGTGAGACGACCCATGTTATATGATCTGAGGTTCATTGATAGAGAAAAAGCAAAAATTGTTCTTGTAAAAGTACAAAATTTACCTTTTTTCAACATTAAATCAGAAAATGTTATATAAAAAAAAATTAAATAACTGTTAACATTTAAAAACGATGTCATTAATGACCTATTTATATCTGTATAAAAATTGGTATGGAGCCTTTGGAGTTGTGTAGAATAATACTCATATAATGCATGTTATCGAATAAAAAAAGATTACACTTTTTAAAAAAGTGGTATTGACTAAAATCATTTACTTGTGGCATAGTTTTTGTTTTTTCTTTAATTTATGAGAATTTTGCCACCTTCGTAAAAATTTAAAAATTTGTGAAATTTTCTTATTGAATTCTCATGACAATAGTTTTTGCCTAACCAAAAATTCTCACACTGAGAAAAGCACACAAATACAAAATATAGTAAAAAACAAAATATAGTAAAAAAATAGCAACACTTTATATATCGAATTTTAAAAAGTTGTTTCGAAAATCTGTTTTCATGTGAACCTTTTTTTTTACTTTACTTCGTTTTAGTTGCAATTTGGCCTTATAACCATTGAGAAAGTAAATATTTTTCTAGGTAATATTAATAACAAGGAATCAACAATTAAATTTATTTTGGAAATAGAAATTCATTACCCTTTCTAGACATTTTGATTAAAAAAGTGGCACTTATTTAGAAACAAATGTTTATGGAAAACCAACTCACACTAATAGATATATAAATTTTAATTCAAATCGTTATAGGTACTGATTTAAAGAAAAGTTAAATATTTGTATGATAGAGCCAAATTGATTTCCATAAAAGAGGGAATTTTTAATAATTGAAAGTTATAAAAAATGTACTAATAAATAATCAATATCCTGAGAATTTTGTTGAAACAGTTTTCAGGAATATTGAAAGTTAGACAAATTCTGTTAGATATCCTCTATACTATTGGAAAAATAAATAATATTACAACAGTTTTTCAGACAACTAAACTTTAAGGACTTTACTGTCAAAGACACGTCCAAATAATGGTTTTCAAAATTCAAAAAATGAATTTAGGTATATCATACCTTGTGACTGCAATAAACATTATGCAGGAGAGACTTGTGAATATTAAAATCGATGAATATATTAAAAGAAACCGTGATTATTGTGTTGACTAGTAAAATATGTGTGTCACTTTATTCTAAGAATTTGGGCCCTTGCTGGCTACAGATTTTAAAAGATGTAAGTAATAATAAAACAAATATCATATGATATATCCAGCTATGGAAACAGACAAAAGCAAAATTTAAATTTAAACAAAATTTAAACTGTCAAAGCAACTACAACAAAAAGTTAAAAAAATTTTCAGACGGCGAAAACGGATGTGATGTAATTTTGTACTATTTTGTATTTGACTGTTTTCTTCAGAGATTTTTTGGTTAGGCAAAACTATTTTCATAAGAATAACCCTTGGACTGATCCTTTTAGAGCAACTGTTTGTTTCAGGAATTTTTCAATTTTTTCACAGGTGGAAAAATTCACAAAAAATAAAGAAAAACTGTGGCACCTAAAGAATGTAGTAAACTTAGGATTTACAGTTTTGAGGAAGTTTCCAAATATGCGCTACGAATGTTTAATAAATAATAAGTATTTAACCATCATTTGCTTTTTATTGTAGTGTTAATGATTTTTCAATTTGAATTGCTGTGCTTGTTTTCGAAAAACTGCTTACGATTGTACATGTTAAAAATATTTAACTATTCTGATTTTAATATTGTGGATTTTGAAGAATCCGTTTCTGCGAAATAAACAAAACTATCGGGAAATTCATTGAGATAGTCTTTATCTTTCCGGCATATCTAACTAGAATTTGTATAATTTTTTGAATTACTTTTGTATCGTGCACGTTTATATGTTAATTGCTAAAACACATAAATAAATCTCGATTCGCTAGGTATCTTTTAAGAAGTGCAGATTTATAATTATAAACTATTATTAAAATGCCATAATTGTCTTTGTAAAATTTGAGGAGGGAACCTCAACGACGAAAATATATATGTAAATGATAAAATTCGCGTTTGATGCAGATGTTTATCATCTTTCTTTCTAGAGAGGCAAGAAAATGATTCATTAATGGTGCTTTGGAATATTTAAACTAATTTCCTTGTGTTTCTATTTGTATGCTCTGCATCTATCTCATTTATGAATTCCGGTTTTTAATTATTTTTAATATTCGTCAACTGAATTTGATATTAAATATGTATGTAGGTATGTTAATAAAACAGTTAATACAAAGTAAAACTGAAAGTACAATATATGTTATAAACATGTATTATACATTGATGTATATTTATAAGTCAATATTTCCCGTCAGAACAAACAAACAAAGAACAAGGTAATACTGTTTAACTGTCTAAAAAAGTTATTTGGCATTAAGAGAATGCATCATTTCTGATCTTTTGTGTCTATTGAGGTTTTTTGTACAATGCATCGTTAACGATTGACGTTCCTAAAACCAAGGCAAAGTTAGGACAATCGTTAGCAGTAGAGCATAGGTGAAATCAGACTGTAGTAATTTAATGTTTTTGTATAAATTCTAACATTGTCACAGTTTTTGGATCGTTACTCGTAAATCGTGCATATCACAAAAAATATGTTCAAAAGTTTTAATTGATGATAATGATCCATCAAAGTCTGTAATAGAAGATTCCCTTGAACCTAATTAACATGAAACTGGTTACTTTTCCTTCGAATTTTAATAGCTCTTGAGGCATTTGATCGAAAACTGTATTTCACTTCCAATATTTGAAGAGTATTAGGGGCAGTTTAAAAAAAGTTAATCTTTGATCTGTCGGTTTTGATGAGAGGAATTAGTCCTATATTATTGTATTCAAAATATTAACTAACCTTTCAAATTTCCAAAATTTTCACTGTATTTCTTGCTCCAGCATATTATATTAGGACTTTTTTAGGTGAATTTGTACATAGAGATTTTGAAAAAAATATGTTCATATTTAACGTTAAAGATAAATAATGAACAATTATTATTTGTGCGCCGCTTTCATACATATAAAAATTTAATATAACCTAACTGATCATTTGTTACCTTCTATTTTGTAGAATCTGAAAATATAATCCTCTGCTCATATATGGTATTATGTTGTTCCCTATCTCTAGTGGTTCTTGGATATTATGAGACCGAAGGTGCAGATTGTAAGGCAAAACTAGCAAAAAGAAAACACTTTTCAGAATAAATTCGATATATGTATACTAAGAAGAGTATAAATATCAATAAAAATAGTAGGTATGTACTTAATTGTAGACGCATACCTACTGAAATATATAACGTACTGCTAACCGCTTTTTTTCTTGTTTAGTTAATATTTGGTAATTATGGAAAAAAGTTATTGTAGCAAGCGTATTTTCAATATTTTAATTCAATCTGATTGTGTTTTCTCCTTCAATATTGTTTGTCAGAAGGGAGGCATGTAAAAATATATCAGTATTTGTTTTACTAAGTACCTGGATTAATTTCCAAAGTTCACAGATATCAGAATGTGGAAAATAATGAAATGCACACGTAACGGATAAAAGGAAAATATTTTTTACTTAAAATAAAGATCTGATTTTAAATTTACTCAAAATATTTAGGTATAACAAGAATTAGTTGATTTTTCTTATCTATAAAATTATAGATAAATATTGAGAATAAATTAAAAAGTACACAAGTTGTTAACATGCACTCAGTTTTCAAATAATTGCTGTGTGTTTTTAAATTTATTTGAAAATGAATGTTCTATTTGTAATATATTTTAACGGACCCTGTAGGTACGTAAATGAAAATGAAAATGAAAATTGATTACCTAAATATAAATAAGTATGAAATGTTTTAGTATAAATTTGTATCAATACAACATATTTTAGTTTAAAGAATTGAATTAAAACATATATGGTTGTTAATAATATCTAGGGCAAAACAAATGATGGAATTTAAATTATAAGTTTGCATGCATTTATTGTTGTTAATACAAATACAATAATAAAATAATACTTATTTTCTTAAACACATTAGAATAACATTAAAATGTCCAACATACCTATTAAATTTCGGAAACTGTCAAGTAATTACTAAAATTGTATTAAACACGTAAAAATTGTAATAACTTTCCCGAAAGATTAATAAACAACTAGAAAAGTAGTACATGACTTTCAGGACCTGTTCAAGAAAAGATAGTCAGGGTTAACTAACTTCGAGATTTTTTCGGAAAGCCTTCAGAAACTATTTTCGAAGTTTCGAATGGATAAATTCCGAAGACTTCTAGATTAGTCTAGGCACGTTACGCCACTGGCAATTATTTTGCGTCTTGCAACATGCAACTGAAGGAGAATTTAATTTTAAACGTAATTAATTTACAGGTTATGTTCAGAGTTTTGTTATTAGAAGTTATTAGAAGAGAATTCAATGCAGCCTTACTCAAATAACCTCTAATTAATGATTTATTATTAAGAAACCCTTGAACTTTATTGTGGTCAAGGGACAAACAAATAAAATCTATACTTAATAATAAATAGTTGATGCACAAACGAACCGATAACTAAACGATTAGTAAAAACTTAATTAATTTGTATTTGCGCTAATTCCAAGCCACACAAGTATTTTCCTCTTCCGAAAAATGCATATTGTATGTAAGTCACTAGATATAAATAGCTGTACTATGTACAATCATTTATTTACTACTAGGCTAAAGTAAAGAGGAAATATAAAATTACTAATACCTATACGATGTTTATTTGTACCTATATCTATGTACTTCCATTCATATTTAAATGCAATATTTGTATTCTGAGAATGCAATCTAAAAATTAGTTGCTATCTAATTGATAATTTTTTAATTCGTAATAGAGAGAAATAGGGCAGCAAAAATGCGTAAACAACCCAACCGCATAGATTGTTCTGGCAACAGCTTGCAACGCATATTGAACAAAAAATAATATAAAGAAAGTGGCTTACCTAAAGAATACATTGTGTCCCATTTAATGTATCAAGTTTTAATTCACACAAAAATGCATAAGTTCTACGTCGAAAACATCCCAGTTGTTTACTTGTTACATTTTAAACGTTCCTAGTTGTAACAACCTAATAAAAGTTTAAGTCCCTAGATAGAACACTTGTTTGCGTACCGCACATGTGAGTATCAAACGTATCAGAGAACATAAAGACTTAATAATAAGTAGGTGGTCTCAGCAGGTAAGTTAGAGTACGGTTTAACCGACCGACAACCGCGTACATTAACGGTATAAGTTGTACTACAGAAACAGCTATGATCGCCGCATAATCCCAGGTGAAAAGTAGGCCACAAACTATACGACTGCTTGCATTAGCAACACAACCTAACAGAAAGATAGTGGAGAGGACTGAGTGGGGTACGCAGCCATCTTCAACAAATGTTCGCACTGCACAACACATCAAGAACCAGCAACTCTCTCTAGCTGCGGGATGACGTAAACCAACAATTTCCTATGAACAGTTACACTACACTCTCATTGTTACCCGTTATCGCGGAAAATATTTCCTTTTCCCGTTTCAGCGCCCTTTTCCCCAAAAACCGACTAGATTTTCTTATCAATCCATTTCTTTCCTAATAAATAACTTATTTTTAACATAATACAGAGATACCATCTACTAAGCTAATTTTACTTTCATTTTGTACCCCTTTGTTCTCACTTTCTAATTATTTACCATATTTATTCGCCTACTCAATACTTTACAGTTGGATAGGCATGTCAATTTTCCCCCTTTCCCTTTCTTTATCCCTCACTACACCAATACTATCACTTGTAATCTACTGAAAGGTAACAAAAATATACTATTGCTACCTATTTTAAAACTTCTTCAACAGTTTTATGTCTTTCCGAATCATGGTCCCGTTGACATTCATTTTCATGGTCATGGTCTTCCATGTCCAGAAATATAATTCTATGTACATTATGTTAAAATAAATATTACCCATTTTTCTTATTATAATTGAAGCTTCAAGAAACCGGAAAATACACCAGCATTTCCTGGATTTAAAGGTAATGGACGATTCTTAAAATCATATATTCAGTGCCTAAAATCTTAAGCTGCAACCACATTAAATGTAGGCCTACAGTTTGCTACCAATTTAAAGATCAACGTACCAAAAATTATATTTCTGTCAATTAATTTGCTTTTAATGTTATAATACGGAGTTTTCTCCACTAATATGATAAAATACTTATTCTTTGAAAAGCCACAAATTATTAGCGGTCACCATGAAGATCTTCCATAAAACAGATATAAAAAATTAATAGTGTGTCTTATTGGTTAAAAATGGATAAATTTACTGACTCAGTAGGCTTCATATTTCCGGTTTCGATGGAAATAAGTTCACCCAGTTCTTATATTTACTACGGCGTTATCAAAATTAGGTTAAAAAATTTATCAACCATTTGTTTGCATGACACTGATAACGAACTTCGTGCAAGTAATTTCTATATTGCTGCATGCGTAATATTCTCTAAACCAGTTACTGCTCCAAATTTCACAAGAAACTGCTCAAAAATACTCAAAAATTTTCTTATACTGAAGTAACAATTGAAATGTAATCCTTTTACTGATTATAAATTATTATAATTAATCTGGAACTACCTAAAAGGGTAACCCTAATACAATGTCAGAAATTTTGTTCAATAAATATATAGGTAATATATCTAGATATGACTAAATTTCCTGCTATGCATCTACATCTGAAAATCTGACAATACTTTTAGTGTTTATAAAAGTTCTTGATGGAATCTACTGAAATATGATCTATAACATTAGACTTTCATGAAAAACCACATAATTGTGGTACAAAAGTCTAGCGACAACCTTTGACAAACATTGGGTAGGTATTGCCTGAAAATGTGAAAAATAATGAAAATACCATATTTTAAAACAATATTGTATGAAAGTTTGACGCAACCTGTAGGTAGTTAGATTGTGCGAATTCTCGTCTCTTTTTCGTGTTTTTGAATATTGTTTCTGGCAAAAGAAATATTACTTACTTGCTAAAATTGGATATAAAAGTTAATATAGACGTAATAAATTAAATAATACTCGTACATTAAATAGACAGTTCTAAAACTAGAGAAAGGGAAAAACGTTTATGTAAAAAAATCTGATATTATAAAATCTATGAATTTTTGTTTTAAAAATGTAGAAACTTAAAAATATATCCAGAGATACAAGTCTTTAGATACACTGACCTAAATATAACTGAAAAAAACGGCGATAATAGATGTGTGCTCGGTTATTGCTACGAATATTGACATCTATCAATAAATTTTCTAATCATTTCATTAACAAAATAAAAGGTAGAGTCGCTCGTAAATGAATCAATAAGCACAATGAATTTTTACGATCCTTTCTAGTTTATACGCTGCGCCATTTTGTTGAAACCAGTTCTTTACGACAATGTAAGCCATTATTGGACGACGTTTATTATAATAGTTGCTGTGCATTGGCGTGTCATGAAGGGTACCGATTGTTACATCTGCAGTTTTGGGGAAACTAAAAATCGATTTCGCCCAATTCTGAATGAGAATATTCGACGTAATTATACACATTCACTTTAATTTGAATCCCAAGATTGTAATTGAAAACCGTATTAGATCTAAGCCACGTAATTTTTAATAAACAGGGAAAAATATAATAGTATAATAATTTTTATAAGTAAACCTTATTTTTTCGTTAAGAGGCATTGATATTGTTTGAATTATTCTTTAAATAAATGTATGCAAATTCAGCATATTATTATACTTTCAGAACATAACTTAATATTTTAAACGTAAATATCTGAATAAATTAATTTCATTTAATTTAGCAATTATTAATTTAGGGAATATTTTTACATATCGACAACACAGGGCCCACGTCTGGCGATTCAAGATCCTGCCCACCTAGGGTAAAGTGGAGCAACTTTTAAATTGAATTGAAAATATGTAATGAATATCACTTTATTTCTCATTAATTTTGTATTCAATTTATGTAGATGAGTATACCTGATAAGAGCATTATGATTTGTGAAATAAATTAGCTGTTATAACATTTATTTTCTACGAACATTTAAAAATTGTCTTGCCCTACTCTTCCCCTATCCCACTTGCCGGCAGGCTTTGAAATTTTTTATGTCTACTATAAGTATGAAAAGAACTATACCTATTTGTTTCAGATATTTTACTACGTTTACTTAATATGTTGTTCTCTATTTTTTTACTGAAAAAAATTTGATAAAGACTTAATTAAACTTAATTCTTTTAGATTTAAGTTGAAATTGTTTTGTATATTTAATAATAATACCTACACAAATATTTGTGTGTTATCATGAAGTATACAAAACAACACGCATATGCGTACGAAAAATATTTTAGAATAAAAATACATTCTTACATATTGATTACTTTGATCTTTTTGATATACTTACCTACACAAAATGTAAATATTTTATAGTTTTGGAAATAATGCAATAACAATCAATACTGGTAAGTTCTAAATTTTAAATATGTATTCTAGAATATTAGAAATTGGTGAAGGCGTTGTTGGAAGGAATATTGGTAAGATGTGGAGTTATTTTAATAACAATTTTAACGATATTCTGAACACATCTACGAGAGGACAGAGAAATTCTTTTTGGTTATTAGATTTATTTTGTAGATACTATGGAATATCTGACAATATTTTATTTTAATACATCGTTGTGGATATAAATTCAGTTTTTGATGGTGTCATTTTACGGTCACGAAAACTTAACAAATGATAAACTAAAAATGACATCTGTAGTATCTGTACTTTATTTGATCAGTGTCATTTTTCGGATTCCAAAAAAAGTTTTAGCATTTTGTAGCAGGTATCAATAATTGCAGATTTTAGTATAGACTAACAGTTAAAGCTGTTTTGTATTTCACATGACATGAGTGTGTATTATTTTTATTTCAATGTAAAATCTGTCACCTAATTTTGAACTACCTACATTTTACATAATTTTTTCATCCGACAATTACCAATAAAATTACGACAAAAATTAACCACGTTCTGATTTACGAAGAGGACTGACCAGCGTTAAAATCTATTCATAGACTTTTGCTGCTGGGTAGTTTTCTAGGCAATTATGCTGCCCACCATTATTTTTGCGCATGCAGGACTAGAGAGAATAAGAGCTTCACATGTCGTTGGGTTTCACGAGTGACTAGTGTCCTAACAACCTGAGTTAACCCTTTCCACTACTTGAATGTGGGGTGTTTTGATCATTTCTACTGATTTAGAAGTAATTCGTTGGTGCTGGGGAGGGAAAACTGCCCCAACGATATATTTATGAATGGTATAATGAAACTCTAGTAGATATACAAAAAAATCATTTCGTACTTATTGTTAGACATCCTCTGATTTCAAATTTCTATGATCCTAATCACTTTTTTTTTTTAATTCTCGGTATCTTTTTTATTGTGTAGAATGAATAATTTTCTTGTTACCTACACAGAATTGTATTATTTATTTGATTTTAACCAAGAGCTGATTTTGATCATTTTTCAATTTTGTTAGTAAATTGTTTCACATTTAGTTCAATACTTTTCTATATAATGTATTATTGCTCAACATTTTGGGATACCTATGACAATCTAGTTATCTGGAAGTTTGTCAAAAGGTAAGATTAATTTTGAATCACTTTTTTATAATTTTTATAATTTTTTAATTACTCACTAATTCCGATAGAGTTTGATTTTAACTAGCAGAGATTGATTTTTATTTAACTGTATGTTAAAATTTCGATTTATCAAAGTTTTCAAAAAACATCTTAAAAAAATGTTGTAGGTCTTATTTGAATGAAATTCAAACCTTACTACTGTAATGTACAAATATTCGCAAAACATATTCATCAATATTCCAATTACAATATGAATATACTTACAATTTTTTAAATTGAAATGTGAGCAATATTCAGTGAAATTACGTTAATCATATACAAGAAGTATATCCTATGTAAATTTTCAAACTAATAAGTACAATGTGCATTAATAAATTATAATAAACAAAAAAATTCATCACCTAATATTTTTACCCTATTTTTCCAATCCAAACGGTAACTTTTACAATTGATTGCAATCAATGTCTTCGTTTGTGAAGTAGGTTTTTTATTCAAACATAAAAAAAACATGATTAAAAAATATATGTCCAATTAAATGACAATTTCTCACTGTGAACAATAAAGACAGAGAAAAATGTGACGTCCCTGGGCATAATACGATGGTGTTCTAGTATGGCTGACGGTTAATTCATTATTTTATTATTTATCATACATATGTAAATTTCCAGATATATACGAGTACTTTTATGTTGGCGCTTATTTTGAAATTCTAGATACTGTTCTAAAGGTATTTCCCCTATCTTTTACTTCATATTATTCATGCGTACATGCGTAGCTTTAACTGTTGCGTGTGTTGAAAAATGGTTATAATTTTTACATGTATTTCACATTGTCAATGTTATATGAAGCACTTAGCTAAATGTTTACTGATAAACGTGTTCCATGGTATTTTTGGAAATTCAATAACACTTTACTATCACACCGTACATACAATGTCTGGATACAACTAGGTTATGTATTTAAAATTCGAACAGGTACATAAGTGTTCCAAAATAGATTCCTCGCGGAAGTATATTTGACTATGTCGTGTGCCAATTGGTCTGTGAAACTAAAACGCCTAGCATTTCCAAAAGTTAACCTTTGATCATTATCGCGTCTTGTTAGAAAATTAGGTGACAAAGATTTGTTGGCAGTATTAGTTAATAATCTGTAATAAATTTGTAACACAGAAAGACAAATCAGAGAAAATTTATATGGCGACCCAAGTTGCTTTATTCTCAGCTTCTGTCTTTCAGTCATAAATTGGAAAAATGGGAAAGTTTTCCTGTTTTTTTTTTAAGTTTGTTGATAGGTACTTTATAATGAATACCGGTTAGGGGCAAAAATACAATTATTATGTGTGTAGTACCAATGTGTTGTACGAGGTTATTCCTAAAAGTATTCTAAGACTCTGTACAAGGTTTGTTCAGAAAATAACCGAACTTTTTGAGTTACGCGCTATGGAGATATTTAGTGACATGCGGATGGCAACATTGAGTTGCGTATAACCTCATCCACATGTTCCTGCATTATTGATGTCTCATTTAGTATTCGTGATATGGTTATTAGTGACCATTTTTGAAGTGTGCGATTTTCTGGAACAACGATGTAACGTAAAATTTTGCTTGAAACTAAGGAAAACTTCCACGGAAACGTTTCAATTTTTGAAACAAGCTTACGGAGATGATGTTCTGGGTCGTACGCAATGTTACGAATGGCTTTCACGGTTTAAAAGTGGTCCTCAGTTAATTGAAAATGATCCTTGACCAGAAAGGCCTTCGACTTCAACTAATGACTTCCGCAGTCAAGGATCTGTTGGTTGCAAATCGCTGATTGACTGTCTGAGAAATCGCAAAAGAAGTTAATATCTCAATTGGGTCATGCCATGAAATTTTGATTGAAAAATTGATCATGCGTTGAGTTGCAGCAAAATTTGGTCCTCGTTTGATGACCGAACAACATAAAGAAAATCATGTGGACGTTTGTCGGTAACTGTCAGAATGGATTGGCAAAGGATCTCCACGCCTCAAGAAAGCACATCAGTCTCGATCCACTGTCAAAGTGATGCTCACTGTTTTTTCGACTTTAATGGAATTGTACATTTTAAATTCTTGCCTCTAGGTGAAACAGTGTGTGCTATCAAGGCGTTTTACAACGATTACATTAAAAAATCCGCGAAAGAAATCAGAGTTATGGTGAGACAACTCATGGTTCTTGCACCATGACAATGCCACCGTACATTGAGCTTTCTCAATTCGTCGGTTTTATGCCAAAAATCAGATTACTGTCCTCCCTCACCCTCCTTACTCGACAGTCCTGGTTCCTTACGATTTTTTGTTATTCCCGAATTTAAAATCAGTACCGAAAGGACGTCGGTCGTTTTGAGATTATTGATGAAATCAAAGCAAATTCATTGCAGACTTTAAAGACCATTTCAAATGAAGTTATTCAGGACTAAGTATACTTCGCGAAATGGAAACATCGCTGGGAAAAGTGTATGAATAGGGTAGGGGAGTACTTTGCAGGAGACAAGGAATAATAATGTGTAAAATTAATAATAAAGTTCTGTTATTTTGTGAAAAGATCTCGTATATACAATTCTAGAAATTTGACTAAAAAAAATGTTAATGAATTTAAGCCTGTATAAATATTATTCTGCATTACAAACTTGTGAAATTTGAGATACTGCGGTTTTAAGTGATGTCGATCAAGGTCATTTTTAATAAGTTATTTACAAAAAATCCCTTTGCGTAGTGTAGGCAAAAAAATAGATGTTGAAAAATTGGGCTAAATTTGATAAGTTAGAAGTTAATCAAAGCATAAATTTTCTATTAAATTCTATTAAATTGTCTCCCGATATTATTAGGAGAGACAGTACATAAAAACACAAGGGTTCTTTTTATATACTTTTTTCAAAAAATGAATAATAAAAAAATACCTTTAAAAGAGACATGGAGGTGGTAAGGATCAATATTTTTCAAAAATCAAAAAAGTGGTCAAAATAAACCAGTTAAGGGTGAAACTATGGTAGTAGCCTTCGAAAACTACCCCTTACCCAACATAAGAGATTTGAATAATACTAAGCAAATTAGTGTCCAGATGTTTTAAGTCTATGTTTAAAATATGAATAAGAACTCTGGAAGATTTCTTAAGATACCATATAAATATATCTATCTCCTTTTAAAATGTGCCCCTATCTATATCTATCGCCTTCTTTCTATTTCCCTTATTAGTACCCTTTCTCAGAAAAAAGTTTATTTAAAAAGAACAATTTATTATCAACATGTACAACAAAAAAATTTGAACTGGTCTAATCAAACTGTGTGTTATACATTATATAAAAAAGTAACCTAACCTAACTTTATATACAGAGCCTTCATAAATGATTACGGGCCACGTGACCTCCGAGCTTAGGCAACCCAACATTGCGCGGATGGTATTGTCAGCTAAAAATCCCTAAATCTTAGCGTCACCAATATCAATGATTTGTTTACAATGAACAAAGACAAACCGTTACGTATGCGCTCGAGATAATGCGATCGCTGATTGGTTGAATAAAATCTCGTGAAAAATTACACCAATCACTAGCCGGTGAAACAGAGTGTTGTGTTCGTAATGTAGTCTTAATTTTACTGTTTTAATTTTGCCGCAATTTAATTGCCAACGTGTAGGAAATAAAATTACCGTCCTAAAAAAAATTACTGGTCAAAACATAAACTTTTCCAAGAAGATTTTTTATGAATCTTTATTCTTCTGTTGTAAACTAGAAACAAATGATTGAAGTTAAATTGGAAACTATTTTTTTTACATCGGCCAGCTAGATCACTGCAAGCCTTGTAACCTGGTAAATACAAGTTTAGTGCCCCAATTAAGCATTTCATGTTACACATTTCCTGCAAGTATGTGTATGAAAATGTGCATTATGTGGCGAAAACAACCATATTTATTTTATGGCTAGTATAGTTGACAATGCAACACACGAGGAAGGACAGTTGTTACGCAACCAACTCGGTAAATACAAACACAGGTTATTCACCTGAACTGTGTGCGAAAAAATCGAATGGCAGTTTCACTTCTCTAAGAGAAAGTTGACCCACATCACGTTCAACCTGAAGTTGCCACGGTAAAATGATTTTGTATGAATTATAACATGTATTATATAGATTCGCGTTGTTATTAAATTACATATTCCGTTTTGCATGTAGTATATAGAATATACATGCACATAAAAGTTATAAATAATGTTATTTCTTAAATTTTGAACTGCGTAATATTATCTGCGGATTAGGTTTTTGCGTAATAAGGAATATAACGAAAAATAACCTTTAACTTGAATTTAAATTTGTCTGAGGTCACTCTTTTGCATCGGATTTATAGACCTATTAAAATTAAAATTAAATGGATGGTGATATTGACAAATTTTTATAGGAATATTTTAATTTTTAGAAGGAATACTTCTCTTACGCTTTCGAAATATTTTAAAACAATTAAGATATAAATAAAAAATCCACTAGTGTCTGTAATGTTGCTACTGACTAACATTTTGTGTCTTACGACATAAAAAGTTACTTAAAAATAAGTTTCATTTAACTTAAAATGTTTCCTTTGTCAACAAAGTATATTTTTCTTCAGATAAAAATTTATATTACTAGCATTTTAGCAAATTATTAATTAAATTTTTAGTTGTTTTCACGTAGCAACACATATATTGAATTCAATACATAAAAAACGATGTCAAATAAAATTTCACTATTATAGTTTTTTAAATATTTTTAATTTAGCATTTTAATTAAGAGTCATTACATATTTTCGGATTAGAACAGAAAATGTATGACTATCGACTAAGCCGAGAATTTTATTAGTCATAATTTTTGGGGAAACCATAGTAAACATATTTTATATCCATACGACTTGCGACATAGGTAATTTTTTCACATAAAATTTCGTTTCAGTGTCTTATTTGTTCAGAAAACATATAGAGACACATTTATTTCGAAAACTTTAAGATGCTTATCTCAAAAACAGGA
This sequence comes from Anoplophora glabripennis, assembly GCF_000390285.2. NCBI lineage: Eukaryota > Metazoa > Arthropoda > Insecta > Coleoptera > Cerambycidae > Anoplophora > Anoplophora glabripennis. Next base: position 401,539 of record NW_019417495.1, on the reverse strand, counting down.
GCAAATGTTCATATAAGAAACCAGTCTTGGATCAAAGAAATGCTGCGTATTAACAAATGTTAGGTATAACAAATTTTGTTCTAAAAAAAAGTGTTATTATCATCTTAGAATGCTAAATAGCAAGCTAAATAATTTGCCCCTTTCTATTATTTTGAATTATTAAAGAATATTTTTAATGGCATTCAATATACATTTAATGACATGGACGCAATACATCGAAAACAACTTTATTTAAGTATAATATGTCAAGTCATACCACGGAATGCAAAATATTACGTTAAACACGTATCTGTTAGAAAAAATATTGTTTACAATAAACGGAAATAGTATTCAAATTATTGTGTTTTCCTGTGTAGTTTCATATTTTTAACTATAGGGAGGGTCTTCAAAGAATTGTGTTTTCTCTATAGGATATTATCGATTGTAAGAATAGTTTTATTATTTTTATATTACTTGGTTATCATTGTTACCGAAGAGGAAAATATTAAAGATATTTTCAGACAAATTTGAAATAAAACCGCTGTGTAAAGCAGAAATAGTGACGAATTTAAAATTTTTAGTGAATTTTCAGTATAAAAGTAAACTGATTATTTTGGATTAATTAAATTTGATCTTTGCTAAATTTGTCGTTTTATTAACATTCTTTATAATAGACTAACTACCCTAATACAAATGTTAACCTTTAATGAGTTAATAGAGTTTATTATTGCAAAAATAATCAATCTAGCTGCAAAATTAATAAAACAGTGATGTTTCTTGGAACTAATTTAAGCTAACATCATGTAGTGGTTTTTTTTCAATTCATTACACCCGTCTTCTATTCTCTGCAGTAGTTGTGGTCTTGTATCTATTGGAGTAGAGTAAATTTTACTTTTCAGATAGGTAATCCCGAACATAGAAGTCCAGGAGGTTTAGATCTAGCGATCTGGCTGACCAAGATACTGGACTCTTTGCACCATTATGGTTGACATTAGCATTTGGTCTTCTACCTATCCATCGTCCCATATAATTTCCATTACGCCATTCTTATATTATTCTCCCAGAATGCGCAGGAGCACCATCCATTTGCATCCAGTTATTTTGTGGTATATTTAATGGAACATCCTCTCCAACATAATTCAAATAGATGGTTTTCTAGACAGTTTAGAAATGATTGGGAATTTAGATGGGGTAGCAAGAAGAAAGGTCCACAAACTTTATTGCGAATTATTTCGAGTCACACTTTCACAGAAAATTCGTCTTGAAAAGATCTTGTCCGAATTTCATGAGAATTTTCTTGTGATCAAATATTGTGAAAATTCACTACCCCTCGCCTTGTGAACGTAGCCTCATCGATCCAAAATATTTCTAGTAAGAATTCTGGATTATGTTGTGACTTTAAGAATCACTGACAAAAGTTCAGGCGTCCCTCTGCATTTCCCGGAAGTAAAATTTGCATAAGTTGTAAATGGAACGGATTTCTACCATCCTTATGTAGAACTTTTTAAATTTTCGATTTACTCAACCCAAGTCGCCAAGGCGTTTTTTAATCCAATAAGATGAAAGCGACGATTGTAAAGAATTTTGTTGATGTGCTTATAAATTGCACTTACTTTTGCATAAACATAAATACTATTGTAATATTATGGTTAGAAGTGTCTGCCACAATGGGACTGTATTGATATGAATAACTTGAGAACGGTGAAATTTAGGGAAAAAATTCAAATTACCTATTTTACTTATTTTATGCAATAGAATATAAATCCGTTACAATAACTTATACAAAATACAGTGGCGTAGGTTTTTTTTATAAAAAAGGGTGACCCTGTCCAGTTGTACACCACTGGTTGAGCTCATATCTTAGGGAATACAAGGCCTACTGTCATACATTATCTGTACCAAATTTTATCGAGATCGGTTAATAGATTCCGGAGATATAAACAAAAAATCAATTTCTTTTAACGACTTCAACAACACTCTGTATCTCTAAAACGAGGCCGTTCCAGACCTATGTTTATAAGGCAAACACCTATTATTTTAAAGAGATCTATCTGCCCTTGAAGTTTCCTGCATAAAATTCGGACCATCCTGTATAATAAGAGCATAATAAGTTTTATGTTTTTGACAAAAGTGATTTACATTATTAATCAGTTTCTGTCGTCAGAAGTCAATTTTCAGGAAAATCTTGGTATAAGAGAAAAGGAGTATTATGCAATGTAACAATAATTATTTCTAACGATTTTGCATATTTAAATTGAAATCACAATGAGATAAATTATATACTTCTGACAACTTATGAAAGCTTAAATAAACACTTGTCAAGTTGATAATTATTTACAGACAAACCTCTAAATTATTCCACAGGTTTTTATACAATCGGTCGAGAAAAAAGGAGATCCGATACATTTGTTTGTGTTGTGTAACTTTTATGTAAAATCCTGAAATGGGTAGGTATGTATACTCTTTGAATCTTTTCCTTCTGCTTCAGATATTTCTCTGAAATTGTATAGCAAAATTTGAAAATTGAGTTGTCAAGATTAGTTTAAAATATTTGTATTTTGCGGTGGCCTTTCATCGTGATTAAATCCATTATATTGTAGATTTATACTTTAGCGACTACCATTAGTATTGGCCGTTGTTGGCAAAGCCAACTCAGTTCGTAATTCTGGAACTCATAGTAAAAATGTTCCCATTCCCTACATCTGACGAACATGGTAAATAAAAGAAGCTAATTATTGAATTTATAAGTATGTATTACCAAAATAAAAAAATAATTTTACAAATGCAACAAAAAAGAACTGAATGATAAAGGTATTTATTAGTTTGAAAATTTGAAATAAGAGATACTGCAACGCTGGTAGGTGGCGAAAGGATAGTGTGCACTCTAAATCCGAAAGCGAGTTTATTTTTATGGAGGTTATAATTATTACAAGTTAAGGCGTCAGGTGCAAACTGTTTCCTAGGTTAATATTTACATTTTGAATATGAAAAGAAACATGGAAACTGTATTTAAATACAGTTTATGTCTAGGGAACTGTGGTAACTATACAGGATGTTTTCAAACGGCAAATCCTCTAACCATAACCTTTATTTTATATAAATTGCCTGTTTGATGTCAGAAGATCAATACCGATTTCATAACACAATTCCTGTTCTAATAAAATACCTGTATACTTTTAATTATTTGGATACAGCCAACATCATTGTTGCTCTTTCAAGAAGTATTCAAAATACACTTAATTTGTCCACTTTATACGTTCTATCTTACGTGCTTATCATAACTGAAAAATATATGGCCATAGTAACTAGGATCCTAGACATCACTTCTAAGTTCGACCGGAGTATGTAGTTTCGTCGAGTAAAAGTACTGGGCATCAAGATCGGACCGCCCTGAGAGCTTCTAATCTGAGAAGTAGGTCATTTGTTACGAAATCAAAAAAATACGTACAAATTAATAAAGCCTCTTAAAATATCGTTATTGGTTTAGACATCTTACATTTATCAATTACTTTCAAAGCGAGATAGTCCTGTCATAAGCAATAAGTGGTAAGTATGTAACGAATTCATCAAGACTTGCTAAACGAAAATATTTTCGACCTTGGTGGATTCACTGCATTGTTAATAAGTCTATTATTCATAGGTATATTGTTTCTAATTAGAGATTAAATTAAATAATATTTGCAAATAACATAATAGTATGTACCTAGTTATTGTTGTATTATTTTGACATTAAGATCTATAGAAATTTTCACAATAGCGAAAATTTTAGAGAACGGTGTAAGGAGGATCCATTGAACACAAATGGCTATTACGTATAAAAAGTGGTTAGGTGTAAACTAGATTTTTACCTATGTCTTTAATCCTTATTGATATACAGGGTGTAAGAAGTTAGACTCCCATTACTTGAGCATGAGATAAATGAACAAAAAAGTTGTATATTACAGGGGCGTAAGATTAACAGTTTTCCAAATACAGCGAGTATTAATATTGGGGGGTTTCATCACAACGTGACAATAGCGCTTAACCTAATGTTACACAGCTGATGCAGACCACGTGTGCATGCCGCAGACTGTCCTACGGAATAACAAAAATGTAAACAACTATCATTGCGAAACATTTAGCAAATTTCAAGACAATTGTTTCAGTTTCAAAAATATGTAATTAAAGTACCCAAAGATTCACGTCGTCCAAATAATCATACGTATTAAAAATAATTAGGTATTTACCAAAAAGCAGAATTCAGTAATGGGAATAGACAAAGACAACGCACGACAACCTTAGAATGGGGTGGTGTTACTCAATAATGAGGACATTTACTTCAATTTAGGTACAAGTGTACCAAATATGAGTTTAACTGGAGAATTTATTTAGCGGGTACCTATGTTTGAATGAAAATACTTAGTTTTAGTTCAAATATTATCACAAATGAGTAAAATTATCAAAATGCTCAATATTGAGTGATAATGTACTCAATAATTTCACTCAATAGATTCACTCCGTACCTTTATTGCTTTCACTCACGTCTACAGAAAAATTGCTATGTATAAGTAGACGAAAACTATTCAAAAATAATAAAAACTGACAAAAAATAATAAAATTTTCTGATTTATTGGCATGCTTGTGCATTGATTGCAAAAGCCAGGGTAGCGTCTTCCATATCCCCCATGTTACCATGAACAGTGTTACTAACCTTTTTCCACATGCCATTATTTTGTATTAAGGCATATAGAAACGTGGGCATATTTATTATATTGCTTTGTTAGGTTTTTGTCACTTCTGTGTATTTATATTGGAGAAAAGGCATATTTATATTTGAAAAAGTCCATTTCATCCATTTCTGGACATATATGGATCTACTTTGGAGTACCATCAGAAAAAGGTAAAACAACGAATAATTCTCAATAAATAAACTTTTGAAGGAGACGCTAAATGACGCAATATGAAGCTAAAGCTGTTGTAGACTCATCTAAATACATTTTTCTCCTTACAGATTTAACTTAGCTTCTTTTGATTATTAAATCATTGAACTTTAGAAGATCGTTTTGGTATTAGTAGATGAAAACACAATAAAAAATATTTCTTTCAAGTTTAATAAAAAAATTAGATGAATGGTGTGAATTGTGCATTAGAAACAAGACGACTATGTAGAAAAAAATTCTAAATTAAGTATAGTTTTGTTCCAAAATATTGAAATTGTTGTTATTTCTTAAATATTCCAGTACGTTTTCATCAAGCTATTAAAGTGCCATTTGGTGTGTTAACTTTTTCAAGTAAGATATCATCATACATTATTATTATTATTATTTAACATTTTTTAACAGCAGAATATTTTTTTATTTAATTAGGTATTTTGCCACACTAAAAATTAAATTGTTTATAAATATTTTCAACGAATTAAACAAATTTGCGCCAAAAGGATTTGTAAGTTGCTGATTTTATAAATTTGTTTTTGTCTAGCTGATAATGAAATATCTCATGAACAATTATTTACTTTTTCAGAGTGAAATATTTCTGGTTGATCAAAATAAGTTTATAATGAATATTATTAAATCAGCTAGAATTGAATTACCCCAACAATTTCTAGTAAATAGCTATGTCTAAATATAATTAATACGAAAACACATACCTGATATATAGAAATAAATTAATTCAAAGAAATTTCCAGTATTTTTGTTGTTCTAACATCATCCTTGACAAAGACCAATACGTAAGAAACAGCTACTTCAAAGAGCCCTTTTTGTTTTTGTATCCACATTTTACTTAGGATTGTTTCATCAGGTATGGAATTTATAAATATTAATAAAACAAAATTATACTTAAATAAAAAACACAAAACTTGTAGAACAAATTACATTTTCAAACGACAGTATCAACAGTGTTAAATATGAAAGGTGTATTATTTTTTTAACTAACTAATATTTGTCCTTTTTACTAAATTTCTGTTTCAGGGCAAAATAGATTTAAACTATTTTCGGTATCTATTACACAGTGGTAAAATACCCAATTAATGAAAAAAATATTATATAGTGATATGAAAGGCTACTAAAAAGTTATTCCAACATCATTTACGTTTTCACGAGTAGATTGAAGATGTTTGCGAAAAATACTGGAATTTATTTTAATGAAATATTACGCTTTTAGCCAACAATTTACTTCTTAGCCTGTGTCTAGCATCATAAGTTATAGAAGGTAAACAAATTATATTACATAAGAGTGCATATAACGTTATGCAGATAAACCGTTCATAATCCATAATTTAAGCGGCGATTACGGACAGATTAATACTAACGGATTTTATTTAATTCCTTTAAGAGTTGTTAGGAAGTCAGCCGGCCAGTGAAAGTTGCATCTGCGATGCTTGCCTAGCGGTACCGACAATTTCACTTTCAAAAATCAACCATTTCCTGCTTTCTCTTCACATAATCTACTGGTACTACTTATGATTCCATTGCGCCATGGTCCACTGAGCATCAGTTCACTTCTAATGAGTTTTGCTCTATTGTTGAACCGTTTCAGTCAGTGATACATTTTTTTTCTGTAGTGGGTATTAAAATTGGGAATTTTCGAAAGTGTCAGATTATCAGATAAGTAATGGAATATTTAACGATGATTCATCTGCTCACTGGGAGGTTTAATGTCATCTAGGGCGTTTCAAAATTAGCGGGCAGTATTTTCTCTGCACATTCTTCTAATAAAAATAAGAAAACAGTTTGTTTGAATATTAGCACTTATAGGAAATAAGATTTTAAGAGATAGAACCTTCCTAAAAAATGAAATTGACAAAGGTAAACAGAAAACGATTAATCGGACGGCAAAACTAATATTTCTGTAAGAAATCACATAAAAAGTTAACTGTTGACTCGAAGAAATATTCCTCTTTTTACTCTAACCCTGATAATAATATCAAAATAAAATAGGAATTAAAACAATGTTAATATCTCTAAAACATATCCGAGATCTGTTGGCGCTATGTAAAAAGTACCTTGTTTCTAATTTGGGTCACCCTGTATCTTTAACCGTTCTCGATATCCTCATAATAGACGCCCTTACCCTGGCGAAAGTGTATACAGAGTGAATCTTAAATGTTTACATTTATTTTAAAAAGTGACAGAAGTACCTACTGAATAGAATACGTAATAGTAATTTTTTTGGCAAAATTAGAAACAAAAATCTAAAATTAAATAAAAATATTCATTATTCTGTATTAGAAATCATGTATTGCTAACTATACTATAAAATTTACGCCTAATCTAGATCAGTGTTACCCGTCGTACACAGAAATGTTAAACTCTAACTTTTTATATGAAGGGGGATGAAAAAGTTAAACAGCTATTTAGACAATACGTCAAAGAAACAAAAATATCATCATAAAAAATGTATCGCCTCATCCTGATCTTGCTATAGCTCCACCAATGTGTAGGTACATATGTATTGAGCTTTTACTGAAGGGTATACAAAAGGTATACATATACCAAAACCAGATTTGTACAACTTTTGCAATATTCCTTTACAATTTCTTTCCAGTTTTTACTATAAATCAACTTGCCTATACGCTCGTTTGTAATACTTTTTTGTCCTCATACCAATCTGGCTGTAAAATTTTTGTCTCGTGTACTTTCATTGCACAGAACATGATATTTACTATTTCATTGTTTTTATTAAAGCCATATTCTATTTAATTTCACTAAAAATATTGATTAAGACACTTAAAGATACTTAAAAGAGAAGTACCGTTCCCGGAAATAACAAATCGACATAAATACGTCAATCCGTGAAAGTTGCCTGTCCCGTCCGAGAAACAATGATGGTAGAGTTCAAATTAAGTGATTTTTAACAGAATCAGACTCAGTTTACTAATGTAAATATGCAAATTTGAATATGTTAACCCAAAAGATGTCGCAACACAGTAGTATTAATACTAATAGTAGTGAATGCAATAATCCTATAAAGTTCTAGTTTAATCTATCGTTTAATATTAATTTGTGTTAAGAAAATGACAGCTCAATTTGAAGAATTGTTTTTATAGACTGGAAACTTTTATAGAATTGAAAACTAAAGCTTTTTCTTAATTTCAAATCATATGCTTGCTGCAGGTTTATTAGGACCTAGTTTTCGAAAAATGTTTGGAGTAGTTTTTCTTAACTTCTTCTTGCCATTTTAACGACAGAAATCATGGAATCTCATAAATATTGAGTGTATACTTCTCAAAATATACTTGCTGCGATCGCCAGCTGCAATATTTTGCTGCTTCCTCTACAGTGGAACTCCAAACAGTGATTAAAATTGTAAATTTCCCACTTTTCCAAAATTAATTCAGGAGATATTAAATGAATTTTGATAAAAATTGGCACAGGATCAGATTTTGGATAGAAGAATTACACAATACTATTAGTTCGAAAAAAACAATGATGGCAGACTACGAATAGGAAAATTATTATAGTAATATTTTATATATTTTATTTGATTGCATATTTCTGCCATATTGAAATAACAAAATTTTATAAATAACCTTTTGTGTCAAAAGAATCAGTCAAAGGGTTGATTTTGTAAACTTAATCTTGCTCAACAAAAAATATATCTCACTGAGAAAGTATAATAATTATTCATGATACAATCACTACAACACATTTTATATTTCGAAAAATTCTACCGAAACTTTCGTTTTCTTTCTCAAATTGACTTAAAAAACACTAATGACCATTTATAATAATAATTTCAAAATGTGTGTCTTTTTAAGATTTATTAAAAAAATATTCGTGATGCATTTCTTTTTACTAATTATGTTAATGGCTTGTCTATCTATGAATTAGAACACCCTATGTAAATATTAAAATACGCAAGTGTACTACAATTTAGAGTGGTTTTTGCGGATGTACAAAATAAAGACATGTAACAGATGGGACAAAGTTTAGCAAACGACTGAAATGAAAACTGCGAGGGTGAGCTGAGTACGACTCTGTAATGAGCCTCGCCTCCCGAACTCATTGGGTAACCAATAGCATGCAGAGTTTTGATTTCATTCCATGTGGAACGGATTTAAAATAAATTAATATCTCCGTACATTTTTGTAGGTTAATTACTTAAAAAAATTGCTTTAAGTGCACTGTGATCTATACGCACAGATAAAATATGTATTAATCCTCGAAAAGTTTTTATGCAAAGCTAAATATGACAAACTAAAATTTAGAAATTATTTGTTAACTATTAGATTCGCAATATTAAAGTAATACTTATTTTCAAATTTCATCGTTTTATCTCGAACGGTTTGGGAGATATCTCCAAAAAACTTGTAGATATTCAAAACATATCTCTGTCTATATTAACACAAACTTTTTCTTTTATTTTGAGTCGTAGAATGCGCTGGTAAAATATCGCCTAGTAATTTCGTGAACTTTTCATTTTAATTTAAAGATAAATCTAGAAGGCAAGTCTAAAGTTTTCATAATTCGAACGTCTAGTTTCAGAGGCTGTTTACCACAACTTAAAACATGAATGTGGCTGAAAGCCAACAGTTTCACAATGTTTCTCGAATAGATTCTGTGTACCAAATATATCGTTTATTAGGTTCTGCGATACGTCCTATTTGTCAATAGAAAAATAAGATAAACTTACTGACTGAGACGAGACATTGCGCCTACATAAATATATGTTTCACAACTTACGATTTCATTGAATATATTCTGAATTACATTACCGGATCTTCTAACATTTTTCTCAACGAGGTTTATGAAGCAGTGTAATACGAAATGATTATTGAAATGAAATGAGAGAGTATAAGTAATTGCCATTACTGTACTAAGTTGGCAACACTGAAGAATCGGTACTGTTGCTGCCAACTCTGTCCACTGTCATGAAGATTAACTGTACCGGATTATTCTCTGCGTATTTATCTCTATAAGAATTTGTTACAACGGCAATACTAGTTCGGTTCGAAAAGTATAAATACCAGTTGGTTAATTCTTTGCTCGTAGAAAATTTAATTCCAATGATTTATTTTTAAAGGGCAGTATATAAAACTGTAAACACATAATTGAAGATGATTAAAAAATGTGTTTCAAAAGTCAGGGCCGTAGGTTGATGATAAATCGTAAACTAATTGCAAAAGCTGTTATATAGAAGCACTATACTTTTTGTTCTAACTGATAATAATACAGGGTGTTAAAAAAAGAGTATAAAATATTTCAGTAGGTAATAGTATGAACCAAAATAAGCAGAAAAGTCTTAATAAACATGGGTCCGCAAAGTAACGGTTGCGGAGATATGGACCACTATTCGTTTTTCAAACATTTTATTTTATTAGGAATAAACCGACAAAAGAAGCTTTTAACAAACAAAAAACAAAGTTACAGAAGATGTTCAAAGTGCCCTCCGTCCACTTCCAAGCAGGCACGACATCTTCGTCTCAACGATATTCGAACTCTTTCGAAAACACCCTCCTTGGTTTGGATTTCTTGACACTTTTGATTAATCCGTAGCTGCAGCTCTTCCAGGCTATTTACAGGAGTACCATACACTAATGTCTTCAAATATCCCCAAACAAAGAAATCTAGAGGGTTCAGATCAGGCGATCTTGGAGGCCATAAAACAGGTCCGGCCCTTCCTACCCATCTATGTGGAAAAGTTTGGTGTAAATGCTCTCTAACGGCCATGGAAAAATGAGCTGGAGCACCATCATGCTGGAACCACATTTGTTGCCTCTGATTCAAAGGAATGTCTTCCAAAAACTTATACAGTGTGCTCTGCAGAAAGTTGAGGTTAGCAGTGCCTGTTAATCGGTTTGGCAAAACAACAGGACCTAGAAACCTGTCACCTACAATACCCATCCAGATGTTTAAAGAAAAACGTGCCTAATGTCCAGATTCTAGCATGAGGATTTTTGTCGGCCCAAATATGCGTATTGTGAAAATTAAACACTCCATTTCTTGTGAACCCGGCCTCATCAGTAAAAAGAATGTTTGCAAGAAAACGAGGGTCTTCAGCATCATGACGTAGAAACCAGCGGCAAAAAACCAAACGTGCTTGATGATCATTTATTGGATTTAAGGCCTGTACTCGTTGCACATGGTATGGATAAAGCAGTTGCTCGTGAAGGATTCTCCAAACAAGAGGACCACTAATTCCTACTTCGGCTGATATTATCTGCACACTCGTACCTGGATTCTGCTCTACCAGTGCTAGAATTTCTTCTTCTGCTCTAGGAGTGGATACCGACCTTGGTCTTCCGGATAAATGGCACTGTTTGCTCAAGGAACCGGTATCACGCAATCTTTGGTGAATTCTTCTAAACATGCGTTGTGAAGGAATCTGGCGATTGGGATAAGCGTCAACATAAAGACGTCGCGCTTCGGTGGCGTTCCCATTAGCACGACCATACATGAAATGCATGTCTGTTAATTATGCGTTAGAGTAACCAGCCATAGCGAAAGAAAACTTGTGCACTGAGAACAACTGTCAAATACGTACTGTTTATTTCACTAAACATCAACCAACTATTATAAGAAAATATACAACGTTTTTGCAAAATAAAAAAGGGGCTAAAAACATAAAACATTCCATATCTCCGCAACCGTTATTTTGCGGACTTTTCTGCTTATTTTGGTTCATACTATTACCTCCTTAAATATTTTACACTCTTTTTTTAACACCCTGTATAACAGATAAAAAATAAAAAAATCAATACATCTCAATAAGTAAAAAGATATCTAATAGCTGTTTACTCCATTTCATTGGCCCCAACTTTTTTTAAATTTGAGCCACCTGTTATCATTAACTGTTTCCAATATCTTCATAACAGACATCCTGATTTTGGGCATGGGAAAATATTTTTGATAATCTCCAATAAGTTTTATGCAGAGTACAGTGATTTAAACCAGAATCTAGTTCAGACTCTATTTGGAATGGTCACTTGGAATTTAAATAGAAGCTGGCAAGACTTCCAGTTTAGTTAGGTATAAGACATTTCATTTGCCAACTGTTGAAAATGAGATATACAAGAACTGCTTCTGATAAAAAAGTGACAGAATTACAAACATAAACTGCCATGTTCAATATTCAACAAAGGATAATTATAGGTTGTACATTAAATAACATTTTAACAATGCGTAGTGATAATGTCAAAAGAAAATATGAGAAATTTGACAGCTGGACTGATAAAATTTATGTAAGATTATTCGTTACTATTTCTTTTGCCAATGCATCTATAAATAAATGGCCCCATCCTACACAATCAATTAAATCTACTTAAATTTTCATACATATAACAAACTAAATTTTCATCCTGCTGATCATAATCCATGATTCATATTCGACTTTTCGAACTCTGTTATTTTGGCAGTCAAATGTCAACAAATTACAAGAACAAAACTAAAAATAAATGAAATTATGTATTCACACCAAAGCCAAGCGATAGTTTCTTCTATTTTGAATTGAATTCGTTAATAAATAGAAACAAATACGGAAATGAATTAAACAAAAATAAAAAACAATATTATTAATATTGGTAACAGCATTGTTAAATTATATTGGTACATTTAGCCATTACCATTGCATAACACAAAGAAGCTTTTATTTTCTACAAGAAATTGTTGGAGTAAAACTAAATTAAGAAATGTAGGACAATATCATAAAATTTTAATAGTCGCGACTTTATGGATCATTTGATACATATAATGAATCTAGTAAGCCATGTAAATTGGAACGATGATACACATCCTCTAAAATAAGTCTGAATAAGTATTAACATAATACTCAAAGTTTACCTTGACTAGCAATATACATTTTTTCGAATTTAAAACAATTTTTTCGCGGAAAACGTAATACTCTTTCATCCTTGATTTTGATGAATCTAGGTATAGATAAACTTCATTGTTAACCTGTTAGTTAGTTGCTAATTGATTCATATTCTAAATTATTGTTTTTTTTAAATAATTTTATTATAAACTCATGCTAACCTTTTTAAATAATGTATGAATGGAGGAATGAAATTGGTATAACCTTCTATTGAGTTGTTTTCTTGTTAAACTCTATTGACCTGGGCTGCAGCCAATGTTATGACATGACGTACAGCGTAAAAAACAACAAATTGGTAATAGATTTATTGCAACATTATCTGTACAAGGTGATGTGAACATAACATAAATCCCACTTAATAGTTTACAATATCCATAGGAACATGATTTTATTTAATGTTGAAACAATAAATAAAAAGTGAAAATAGACACAGTAAAAAAAGAGTAGTAAATTTTACACTGCAACAACACTCAAAATGGTTAGAACTTATACACGCTCACGATTATACACAGATATATACCGGTGTCCCGAAATTAATGCAACAAATTTTGGTTACAAATTCTTAAGACAAATTTAAGGGACCCGTATTTTTATTTTTCCTCTCCTAAGAATTGTTTTTTTAAATCTCAGAACTCTACTGCACGAAAATTACTAAGTTTGGTACACAGGGGTTTTATGACATGTGGAATTTGATAGTTCTACGCTTTTTAGCAGGGAACCCCCTTAAGACACTTTTTCGTAGCCCCCTTGTCTTTCGAGCCAAAAAAATTTGGTCGCATATTTGAATTTCTTACAAATTATTAGTTTGAATTAATTTCGGGACACCCTGTAGATAGATATTTATTAGCGCTACTTACACAAAAATTGTTTACACACGTCGAAAAGAATTACAGTAATGGTAATTACGGTATAAAATCACTATGAAAAATAATAGTAAAACATACAACAACGGTACACACGCACATAAACCAGCGTTAACACGTAATTAGTACAGTATATAGGTTGTTTCTGAAATAAGTGCGTTCTTTGAAAAGGATGATAGAAAATGAGCAACTTTTATTAAGCAGCTGAAGCCGACCCTGTGCATCTTGTGCACGTGCACGGCCAGAATGCTTCGGACTCGCTACACGCGTAAAGCGCTTTTCTAAGTGGCTGACGTTCCACGCGACATCCTCGGTCAAGTAAATCTGATGATATGTCTTGTTCTTTAGTTGTAGTATTACTCAGCCGTCGTATAAAATGTTTTCTGATCAAGAACTAGCAAATACGGTGTTAATGTACGGAGAATGTCAGTATAATTTAAATGAGACTCATCGTTTGTATGCGGTCCGTTACCGCAACAGACGACAACCTAACCGTAGAACAGTGCACAAGGCAGTTCAAAGCTTACGGGATACCGGGAATGTCCACCTGACAAATGAAGGTCGTGGACGGGAAAGGCCGCAACATGTTTTCGACAACTAGGAGAACATCATAAACCTCGTTGAGGAAGATCCGAGGCGCAGTACTCGCGCCTTTGACCGAGAAGTGGGTGTATCTAACAGTACCGTGTGGCGTATTCTACGGGAACAATTATTACACCTTTATCATCTGCAAAGGGTTCAGGCATTAAATAACAATGATTTTCAACAAAATAACACGAGATTCGGATTTTACATGCAATATGCTTTTTACGGATGAATGTTGTTTTACCACAGACTACAGACCAATTATTATTTTTATCATTATGACAGAATTTTTTTTTTAAATTTACCAGTAAAAATTAAAATAAGTTTTTTTATAGTTATAATTTTAACGAACATATATAACGAAAGGTATATACCTATATGTACTAATTTAACAAACAATTTCTTATTCAAGTAATCTAAAATATCTTGAAGTTAGTGTATTTATTATTCTGACCTTGAGAACAAAATTCTAAAGATTTTGCACCAAATTTTTTTACAGTAACTAAAAAACACAAAACGCCAATTGAAAAAAATGGTGGTTGAAATTTCATGATATAAAAAAGGTATAATAAAATATATAAATAAATAAATAATGGATGTATAATTTATCTCTCTTCTAGCAGTAACATCTTGTCTTGTTACAACCTAATTTAATAGTAATGCTGCATAAGTACTTTTTTAATTTTGTATTTTATATGCGATGCCATAAGGTAAGATACTAATTAATAATTAATAAACATCTCTACATTTAATATACATTGTACACAATTAATACGATTGACTTCGTTAATTAAATTTTGTTTCAATACTTAGTTTTTTAAAGTACTTTGTCCATATACCTTAAATACTGAAGTTTATTTTAATATTTGTCATTGAATTTCAAGAATAAATAATTACTTTAATGGCGGATTCTATGACACAAATTAACAAAAATATGTATGTTAAATGGTTGAAACAGTTTCATTCAAATTTGGTATATAAAATTAAGATCGATTTTGAATTTGTCTCCTTAAAGAATTTTCTCTGGCTACTTATGGGATACGCTTTATAGTTAATTGTTAAATAAGTATTGTGATGTATCGTATGTTTTCTAATCAAGCTTAATAACAATTTTGACTTTGTTTAAGAGAAACTTCATTAAGTAGTCGCGAAAAATATATCTTCACGTATTTAGGTTTGACATTTAGAACAAGATGACTGCATTGTAAGACTGCGAACAAGAACGAGTTTGCTCTTGTGCAATATTGCCAAAGATTATGTAAAACATCACTATTAAAAAATAAAGCGAAATATCTGTAGATAGTTATTATAAGATCCTAATTACGAGTATCAGCCACTAATTGTTTGCTTTGGCTGCACGTTGAACAGTACGAAAACTGGCAATTCCTCTTCCATTATGATTTTGTGGAACGTTTTGATCGCCTACATATTTTGTGTACCAAACGTGTTAAACAATCACTTCCTCTCCTTTCAAATTTGCAGAAATCGTGACTGATTTATTTCTCGATTAAATTTAGAAAGAGCCGAGGATACAAGGAGGCAATACAATTTAAGAACCCTTACTGAATATTTTTTTATGATTAACTGAAATTATTTTCATTAAAAAAACACAATAAAAACATTTTTTAATTCTTCATTGCGGGAAATACCAATATAAAAGGGAGCTGCTTAAATAATGTCACAAATAAAAAGCTCCAGATAATAGCGTTCACAACGCTGTACGTTAATAAAACAATATTGTGCAACTGCATAAGATGCCCTATGTTAGTTCCTTGACGCAGCAAAAATTGGGTCAGGTCAGGCTACGTTGAGATTCTCTACATTAAGTACAACGTAATATATATGACCTCGTTGAGAGTCGAGATCGTTGGGCGACCATCAAAGAAAATTGACAGTACATGTTGAAAATGTTTAGTTCATTGAAACTAATCATGACATTTGAGGATTTGTAACAAAATATTTTAAGCGATTTCATTTCAAGTTACATATTTTTTATTTAGAACGATATTTCTAACTTTTAGTTAGGAACATATTGTCTTAGGTTTAAAAATGATGCTGTATTGTTTTACTCTTTAAGCAACATGTTATGGGAATTAGAATCCTAGAATTGCCACAAACAGGTCATTTTGTTGTTTTGTCGGAAAAAAATGTTTTGTTGTTTTACGTGGTAAAATTACGAGTGTATATATTTGTTTATTTTGATTATACCCAATGGTCAATTAAAAGAGATAAAAATGTAAGACTGATTTTACGTTTTAGAAAAAAATCGAACAAAAAATTGACAAGGTCAATGCCTTGAATGACATTTGACAAACTGCCATAATATTTCAAACTTAATTCAGTTAGTAATAGGTAATAGGTACCTTGACTATTTCACCCATTGCGTTATAAACCAATCAAATACTTATGATGTTTTAAATAATTATTGAAATTAATTATTGTACTGACAAATCTCAAGTTTATTGAAGTGTTTCGCTGGTAAAATCGTAGTAGTACTGTTGTTTTTGGATGACAAAAAATCAGCTGTTGCTAGATGAGTATATTGAATTTTAATATATTGAACAAGTATGACAGTTCGTGAAATATTTTTGTCAAAATATTCCTTTCGATTTTGTACCTGCAAGTTCGCTGTGGGGTTTAATCAAATAAAAAAGATTACATTTGTGATTTTACTAGGAAAAATAATAGCTTAAAAAATATTTCCGTCAAAACCATAATCTCCTATGATACTATAAAAAGTTCTCTAGACTCGAGTTGTTTCTCTATAAAAATGATGATTAAAATTTATTAAACAATCACATTTGTTTGGTTATAATGTAATGAGGGAAATAGTCCCATACAATATAAGAATGTGGTTTTCTTAGTAAAAACGTTTCAAAGTTTTGTTTTCCTGGCAAAATTACGAGTAGGTATAATTTTTATTTCTTTTTTGCTGTTAAATTTTTACATTATAACCAATCAATGTGTGAGCAAAATTCTCTCTATAGTATTATATGCCTTTAGAAAAATGCTTTCAAAACAAGTACCATCTATACTATTTTTGTTTCAGAGTAAAAAAACAATCAATGAAAAAGCCGATGAACTTGCTAGGAAGGGATCCGAAACACAGAATTCATTGGTCTGGAGCCCTATTATGGTATATCCCAGTGTGGTCAGGGGAGCTCCGGACAAATAGACTGAGTCAGAATATAGGAAATATTGAGCCTCAAGGTCAGGGCAAAGCCATGCGAAGGAACTTAGGCAGCATCCTTTGTAGGAAAGAACGAATGAATTGCTGAGCTTGAATAAAATTCGGCTCAGGAAAGTGACGGTCATTATAGGAAACATTACTAGTCCGGCCTGCAAAAGATGGACTTGATTGATGAAACTTTCCTGCATATCCCAGGGTTTGCACGAAATAGACGCATCTGGGAAAACCCTTTCTGAAACTGAAGGAGTTGAGAGGAGTGTCGGCAATGAAAGACTGTGTAAAAAGGACAAAACTACTTGCTCAATAGGACTGAACAGTGAGACGCACAATATGATTGATAAGGTCGCGGTGCAGTGGGACTTGAATAGAACCTAACCACAGGTTAAGAAGACGAAGAAGAAGAAGAACCGAACAACCACTGCGGTACTCTAATAACACAGCCACACACACAAAAAAAGTTGTCTGTAGTTTTCATGCGACATATGTTATCTGTAGTATTTCCTCCTGATCACGAATCCGGTGTCAGAATTGAGCTATCACATCACAGGAAGTTCCTAACCTCAAAAAACAGGTTAAAAATAGCAAAAATTCACAAAAAAGTGCTAGGAAAAATACATTTTTTTTTGTATATTGAAATGTTCATTTGTATGGTTAAGACCTCGCCGAACGTGAATCCGTGGTCATGATTGATAGTTCTTTTTCTAACCTCAAAAAATCAGGTCAATTAAGGTCAGATATCACGAATTTTCAAAAAATAACAGATTCGCTCCAAATTTGGTATACGTAGGTTTTCGGGGTTGCTGATCACGAATCCGAGATCAATTTTACAAAATTCAAGATGGCGGATCCAAGATGGCCGACCAAATTTTCAAAAAATAACAGAATCGCAGCAAATTTGGTATACGGGGGTTTTCGGGGTCGCTGATTACGAATTCGAGGTCAGAATTGCGAAATTCATTTTGTAATATTTTTGTTTACTTTATAACCTGAGTACAAAATCATGTTTTAACCTTCTTAAAGTATATAGGTAATTGATTAAATTTTTAAAAACGAATTTTTTGAAAATTTGGTCAGCCATCTTGGATCCGCCATCTTGAATTTTGCAAAATTGACCTCGGATCCGTGATCAGCAACCCCAAAAATCTCCGTATACCAAATTTGGCGCGAATCTGTTACTTTTTGAAAATTTGGTCGGCCATCTTGGATCCGCCATCTTGAATTTTATAAAATTGATCTCGGATTCGTGATCAGCAACCCCGAAAACCTACGTATACCAAATTTGGAGCGAATCTGTAATTTTTTGAAAATTCGTGGTATCTGACCTTAATTGACCTGTTTTTTTGAGGTTAGAAAAAGAACTATCAATCCTGACCACGGATTCATGTTCATCATCAGCGACCCCGAAAACCCCCGTATGCCAAATTTGTCGTTATACCTTAATTGACTCGTTTTTTAGGTTAGAAAAATAACCGTCAATTCTGATCTCGGGTTCACTTTCAGCGGGGTTTTAACCATATAAATGAACATTTGAATATAGAAAAAAAATTCTTTTTGTACTTTTCCTAGCACTTTTCCCTTTTTTTAGGTTAGAAAATCCCTGTGATGTGATACCTCAATTCTGACACCAGAGTCGTGATCAGGAGGCAAAAATACTGCGGATAACATTATGTCGCATGAAAAGTACAGACAATTTTTTTTGTGTGGCTGTGTAACATAGGGTCAGATTTCTTGTAAGGAACAAAAATTTGAACTTATGTCCACCTCTGTAATAAATTTTAATCAAAATAATTTTCAATATCAACTTAAGGATTTTTATTTTTTGGCATAGTAGGTATTTTGTGTGAAGTATCTAAAATAGTTGTTCCATGATGCAACATATTCTTTTTTTCAACATTAACATTAAGTTAATAAGGTAAGTGAAAACAATGGCTATTTAATTAAATAACTGCAATAATTTTGATGATTTTTCAAATTATTACTTTATATTTTTGGCATGTACCCGTAACCAATTATATTACAAAATCGTATCACAGAATAATCATCGTTGTAGTTATCGCGCTCCCCTGTATGTTAACCTCATAATAAATTGCTGAAACAATCCGAACTTGCACTCTCTTACGTATCTATTCTTGATTCTTGACCGAAGAAGTGAAAGCAAACGGCGTTACACAACTCCATGTAGTTCGTTGCTTTTAGCAGTTTATTAAATCGCTGACGGACTCATTCGACTGGTTGGTCGTGCGGCATTTTGGCACCTCCTGCCTACGCTGCCGTGCCCGAACCTAACGTTTTTGAATTCGGTGATGGGTGGTACATGCAGTTTTGATTTTTCGAAATAACTATTACTGCATTCTAAAGTAATTTGTTTTATATTTCCAAGCAAATGGTTACAAACCCTCAACATTTGTGAGATGATTATGTATAAAAGTGTCTGGAAATTATAAGCAAAGATTTTGGAGGATGATTCTGCCCTATGAATTAATGTTTTCTTTTGAATGAATACTTTGCCAGATTTTTTATTGGTTAAGCGATTTTTTTTTTAATTTGGTACTCATTATTAATTAAGTCAAATAAAAAGTTGATCATGACTTTGTATTTTTTTTTTAAATTTGACAGCTTAATCTACAAACCAATTAAAAAATATATATATTCTACCAAATGAAGTTAAATGATGCTTTTCCATTCCAGATTTTTTTTCTAAAACTAATGTTTATATATTATTTTTTCTGTTAATATTTAATTCAATATGAGGAGGGAAGCTGCTTGATGAAACAATCCCAGTAGCAATGTAGTTTTTTTACGAGATTTTACGATAAAGGATACTTCTTTTTATGATTTGCATTACCTGACAATTTCCGTATACGTGATGTATGTTTTTGTATTAATTATATTTAGACATACCATTTTTGGTTTTTATTTTGGATAATTATTTATTTTTAGCTATTTACTAAGTGTTGCCGTGATATAATTCAGTGCTATTTAGAGCATGTAGCAGATAGAATAGTTAGTTGTCTGTAGGGTTAGATATTTTTGCATACCTAGATTTCTGGTATCGAAGAACATTGTTTGACTTTGATGACACTAAAAAAACTGCTTAGCCCATACTGCAAATATTAACATTTTACAATTTTTAAAGAATGTAGAGAGGTCAAAAGATGCCCCAAACTGTTAAATGCGTTTTCTCTCGGAAACGGTTAATGTTATATTGACAGCAAAAGGATTACACTAAAAGAAAAAATAAAT
Source organism: Anoplophora glabripennis (assembly GCF_000390285.2). Lineage (NCBI taxonomy): Eukaryota > Metazoa > Arthropoda > Insecta > Coleoptera > Cerambycidae > Anoplophora > Anoplophora glabripennis. The sequence continues at coordinate 380,890 of NW_019417495.1, read as the reverse complement.
AAAATATTAATACTTTTTTGTATAATAAGGACCATTTACTAAATAAAAAAATCGATAGCCAGGAAAAGGGTTTTACAAAATTTTAGGTAATATAAAAAAATAACTGAGATTACCTTAATACTGAGTTTTCGAATAAGAGTCGAAAAAACAAGGTAGGTACCATGATTTTCGTAAGTGGAATTATCACTAAAAATTTTACCTCGTATACCAGTATTTTATCGACGACATAAATATGTTAGATCATATAAATTATTTTCGCAAAGATATTTTCAATTGCTTTGAGATTGTAAAATAGAAATAGATTACTTACATAGGTATATTTAAAGCTACATATGTACTGTTCATAAAAGTAACATTATAACTGAAATCATGATGAAATTATGGTTAGGTTCTACTACACCTAAGTTTAGGTAATATGTTTTAAACATTTTTAACAAACTCAACGATTTCATCGAATTTTTCACAAAATTTCTGTAACCAGCGCATTCGCCATATTTTTAATTATCAATTAAGCACCTAAACAAGTAAACATGGCGTAACCTCGACTAAAATCTATCGTTGGCATCAATTCTGGCTAACAATCAGAAATAACGGACAATTATTGTGGTTTCAGGAAGATGCATCATGTTATTGGCACAAGGAAAAATTGCGACAAGTAGAAGCAGAACTGGAGATTTTTCTGATACTGCAAATGTAAAATAATATGCTAATATGATTTAGGTAGAAGCAACAATATTAAAAAGCAAGAAAATATTTTATTTTTTGATAACTAATTGTGTGGATATATTTTGTAATTGTTAATAATTTAATAAATCTTTTTGTTCAACCTGTATTTTATATATTTCAATTCAAATAACTTTTACATACATTCTTTTTTTACAACAATTGCAAGTGTTAATCTGCTTTTTTAAATAAACAGCTATTTGTTAGTTAAGATTATGCTATTAATGACATGAAATATACTCGCACTTCATCAATTCAAATATAACAGAAGTACCTACTGTTAAAATAAGGAATAAATAAGCATACTGTTTAAACAATGAAAACGATACAAACGCTTGTGGACATATCCAGATAGAGCATGTCAAATTTTTAAAACTAAAGATAAAAAATTGTAAGTAATTTCAAATATTAAACCAGTTTAGTATCAAGTGTACATTTCACAATATTTATAGCCAAATATCAGAAATACATGCCTCTGCGTTGCTTGCAAATTCTATAATTTTCATCCAATTTTTTTTAGAGAGACTTTAATACTCGCACAAGAAAGAATTCGTCGTTTACGAGTTCCCCTTGAAAAATTATTATGAATCATAAATTTGTAAGCAAACAATACATTCAAGTACTTGACCTTCTTTTCATATCAAACAATTTCCTTTTGAAAAATATGTATTTAGGAAACAACATTTAATAATTAATATGGAAGCTGTTTATGTTACGATTTCACGAACAATGATACCTGTACTCAAAAAGTAACACGAGAAGAAAGTACTTTTTAAACAATGGTTTTATACGGCACATGCACTTACATCCTTGCGCAACGCGTATTTAAATTTTAATCGTCTGTAATTTAAATTTAAAAATGGTACACTGTTTGCTTATAGAAATTGTCACGAAAAGTGTATGATGTCCTATTTAAAAACAACAGAAATTGTTAAGGTAAATATAAAACACAACTTAGAAAAAAATTGTAGAAGGCAGAAACATATATACCGGGTGTCTTGCAAAAATGATATGAAATATAAATATGTTGTATTTTTAAAGCTGCTAACGCAAATCTTTTGTGTTCGGACCAAAAATGGCGGAGTTATAGCTTGCGTCGTTTTTTACTAGACATCCGGAGTACTTGTGGTTATATTTCTTTGAGCGATTTTCTATTTGGGATTGAGGAAAATCTTTTCCGATGGAAATTAAGATTTCACAATTTCCCAGTTTCATGAAATCCACATTTGATTTTTATTCATACACGGAAATTCGGAAATGGATAATTTAGCTATACTTCCGCATTTTCGGCGTATCAGCATCATTAGTAACACTAAATATAAATGCGTTGTGTTAGAATTTTACATTAGTAACTCACTTTTAGATTCACATTCTGCCATCAGCTTTCCCGTTTGGTTTCGTGTATATTCATGTAAAATTTTCAGTCTTTGCCAATTGGTTACAATTTAGTTGACTTTTTTTTGGTACATTTATCACATGGTTTACCTAAAAATAAATTTCTTTGTTATTATTTCTTTAAAAATATCCCAATTACAATAAAATGTGGTTAGTACCTAGAAACAAAAAAAGATGATGGTGAAAAATGAAAATACTTTTTTAAGGTTAAGTGAAAAGTATGATTTTTTTGTTCAACTTGTTTTTATAGAATATTTAAATAGATTTTCAGAAACAAGAGTGAATATATATTGAGTTAAGGCATAAAAGAGAGAGAAATATGTAAATGTAAAATAACAAGAAAATGGTATACTTTAATTAATTCATTAGCAATTAAAATGCATTGTTAAAGGAAACAAAAAAAATGATTCATATTAGTGAAAAAATACCATAATAAAAAAGTATAAATAAGGATTACAAAAATTAAATGATAAATAAATAGCAAAATTAAAAATAAAAATGAATTATACATGCACCTAAGTAATTTTTTTCTTTTTTTTCTTTGCCTATCTATAATTATAAAATATAACATTATACTATATAAAGTTGGAATATATTTTTATATATTTTATAGCATATTACATAAAAAAATATTTTTATGTTTTTTTAGTGTATTAGTGAAATTTACTATAGGAAAATAAAAATATAGACATATTTTTAATTAATTCAATGCAAGACGTGTTCCTAACGTTCTTCGATACTGCCAAAACAGAACTTACTTTGGGTATTTTTTCTATCTAAGTTTTAAAGTCATTCCTTCTAATTTAACATAACTCCATTGAAAAATCACGTGGATGTAGATCTGGCGATTTAGGCGGCTATTCCTTTTTTATTAATTAAATACCTCCTGCATAAAATAATTTTAATATTTTTCTAAACAATGTCAGAATAGTACCTAATTGATACTAAACCAATTTTGTTAGTGAATGTAAACCTATTTATTGCGTTTTATTTAATTCAGCTGAGAGATAAAACAAGTAAAGGCATCGCTTATATTCGGAACCGTGCAACAAGCTCGTGGTTTAATTTAAATCGACTGCATCGTACGCAGCAACATTTTTAGCTGAGTAGGTGACCAAGCCCCTGAATTGTGTCGGCCGTGTTCCATTGGTTGAAATTCAAATTTTACACAAGGTCTGCGTCATCTTAACCGAATCGCGCGTTGCGAAACGTGGCAATGAACGCAGGTGAAATTTTTAAGCGGTCACTGCGAGCCAAGTTTATAATAAAAATAATAATAATAAAAAATAACTTACATGTAAAAGTGTTATTCAATGTGACGAAATTCGTTTGGTAATTTTTATATAACATCACTTATCTTGTTCGCTATAGGCCATGCTGATGGGAGAGCGCTAATTTGACTTGATCTTCTCCTCGAAAGTCCAGCGAAATATTCTCCTTTCATAAGTTTACTATTGTTTTACTATTATATAGCTTTAATTATTTTGTTTAATTAAATTTGGAACTGGAATTAGAACTACAGTGCAACTTTTTTAACGCGACACCAAAATTCAGAAAAAACATATGCATTTTTTAGGTATATTTCAAATACGCGAAATGTTGACTGCACAAAATTTGATACAGTAATTTCAACACTCAATACTTGCAAAAGCATGTTAGTAATTCTGCATATCAAATTACTAGTGTCGTAAATATGGGGGAGGGCAGCTGCTTTCTTGAAGCATAACTTCTATGCTTGAGATTATTGTTTTCAATATTTATCTATAAGTAGGCACCTTGTTAAACCAATACTTTCGCGAAAAAAATGCACTTTCTTTATTATTTTACAGTAGAGACACAATTTTTTAAAAATAATTAATAAATTAACACACAAAAACGACTAAATCTTAACAAGGTTAATTTTGAAAAATAATAGCAAATAAACCTCAATCAGTCTGTCCTCAGTCGTGAAGCTTTTGCAGAGTTATAGTCTTTCCGATATCAATTGAAAAACCAAGATGTTGACAGTATGTACCAGATTCGGTCGCTGTCACAGCAACTCGGAATTGGAATATTTGAAAAACTTGTTCCCATATTTATTTAACCATACCCATATACAGGTCTGGTCGAACTAAACGTGTAGGTGGTGGAAATGTATATGCCCAGTTGAAGAATGCGAGCGCGGGCAAACGAAATACAAACACAGCTGCATTGGGCCACTGGGCAATAAATCTCAGCTGTTGACAAGTGGTTGACAAATTGCCCAGCAGTGCAGTGCAGCAATGTGGAATTTGGTGTGATTCAGGTAATTTTAATTTATTATAGGCACCTTCTATTAACCATTGATATTACAATAATTGCGAAAGGGAGAAATATTATTACAACATGGCACTTTCAAATCCAAAAATTCAAAATTCAATCTATCAATATAATAAAATATTGTTCGAGGACATAAATAATTAAAATGTTTTTGACCAAATGAACATATAATAAAAATTTTCTACACATTATATACAAATTATTATAATTTTTCCCTTTAGCAGAAAACTTTTTTAAGGACGCCTATGAAAGTCATTACATTTTATTGCCAAGTGTTTTGGATGAGATCAGTTACACTACGGAATGTCTCAAAGAACCACCATTGTCTGAGGAGTGACTTAGAACCAACAATAAGAACCGAAAAGAACAAACAAATATTCAAAATTAGGTAAGAAAAAGTATAGCATCTTTAAGGAAAAGAACACATTGCAGTTTCAGTGGGTACCTCGAAAATTAAGTCTAATCTTCAAAGTTTTTTTGAACTTATTAGTGCTATAACAATGTTAAAATGTGTTTATGTATATTCGTTTATTATTTTTGTATAAACTTTGTTCAAATTTAGTGAATTTCTTTGTGTTAAAATTCTTTTGAAAAACTGTAAATTCTATTGTATAACAAAAATAAAGTTCAAGCATTATTGTGCAATTTATTTTAAAATATAAAATATAAGAGTACCTATTATAAAAGTGTTTTTTTGCTATTTTAACAAAGTTTACGAGATATTTCCAAAAACATGGTGTAAATTTTATGCACAACAAAAAGAATGTTCGATCATTATTATGCAATTTATTTTAAAATAAAAAAATGCGAATCTTATACACTTGGTCATATTCTTTGTATTTATTGGAATTTTGTAAAATTTTCCCGAATGACGTCGAACTTTATATTATATGTTGATTTAGATAAATATTAAATATATTTTTTATAGTCCAAAAATATTTCTTTCACAGATTTCTTTCACAGACGGTTTTAAACAGTATTTTAGATTAATGTGTGTTTGTTAGGAAGTTGACCGCCTTTGGTACAACGCCGTAAATGAAATGTAGAGTTACTAGCATTATTTTGTAGGTATTAAAAGTAGGAATTAGGTACTTTATCAAATTTTATGAAATTATTTTTATGTATTGTCCAGACAAAATAACTTTTTCTGCAAAAAATTTTAAGGCATGTATGTCAGAAATGGTTTATTTTCAATCTAAGGTTCGTGTAACCTTTTTTGCTTACATTTACCTGAGAAATGTAAACCATATTGAACTATAATGAGCCAATTCAGCCTTAAAGTAAAGAGTAAAATAGTATTTCTTTACCAGAAAGTGAAAAAAAAAATCAAAATTAAAATTGCTAATTGATGTGTATAAACCATTATTAAATATACTTATATTTAACTAAGAGCACTTATAAAATATGTAGCCTGTTGAAACACTACTACGCTTTTATTGCAGGGGCAATTAACTCGTGTACGCGCTGTTGCTAAGACCGGGGGAATTAGCCGAGCCGTTTCGCATGGAGAATGTGGAGAATCCCACCACACGACCTTATACATTTCGATTTCAATGAGAACGCTGCTCTCGCATAGCAATGACCCGCATCTAGGACAAATGTTGCAATCCGGACGCCATTATAGAAGCTATTATTTGCAGTTACAGAGTCAATATTAAACACACAAAACGAAATTTAGGACGTTCACTTCATATTTGTTTTCAGTACTGTTCCGCTCCTTATTATTTTAGGAAAACCGATGATGGAGCAAAGTTTAAAAACGCGGAAGTGGATAAAGTTTGTTCGGAATACAGGGAGATCGTCTGTGGAAATCTGTATAGAGATACAGGGTAGCCATACAAAAACTTAACCTTGAAATCTTTTTGAAATGTAAAAGTTCGTGTGGAAGTATATATTTTATATATTTAATAAAATGCCGAATGCGCCGAGTTTAACGATATTTCATTTTATTTTTAAATCTAGCAGAAAAACAAAAAATTATACCTGTTTATTCCATTTTTTGCCTTTGCCATTTGTCTTTCCTTTAAAATAAAATCTAATTTAAATAAATTATTACGATGGAGAGTAAAATATTTCTTAGTAATAGAAATAATAATACACAATAACTCGATTTGTATGTTTTGCTGTTCTTTTCTACAGTATGTTCTAAGTCTATGTCAAAGCTTCAAGAGATTGTTCTTTGAATAACCACAGGTTTTCTCATACATTGTGTTAAGGTTTAAAAATATACATTGTGTTTATTCAAATATGACTCAAGATATTTGATACAGACAACTGAAATTTAGGTAATTTTTACTCTATTTCAAAGATATTCAATCCAATTCAAATTCATTTTTTTTTTAATTTTTATGAAATGAAGTGAAAACGTAAATTTTTAAATTAATTCCATACAAAGGAGGCTATACCTAATGAAACAATTCTATGTAAAATGTGAAAATAAAACGTTCTCTTTTAGTAGCTGTTTTTTTAAGTGTTCATATTGTCAAAGGTGATGAGAGACAGCAACAAAAATATTTCTTTGAATTATAACATTGTTTAACAATTTCAGTACATGTTTCAATATTTTTGTATTATTAAATTATATTTAGATATTCAATTTTAGTTTTTATTTTAGATAATTATTTATTACTAGTTGTTTAGTAGGTATAATTCAATACTAGTTGGGTCAGTATCAGCAGTTAAGAGTCTTGTCTGTACGACATATTTTCTTAAATAAATATCTTCAGACATATTTGAACAAATATTTTTAAATCTTTTTGGTCTAAAATGTCTCAAAGAACAATTACTTATAGTTATGACAGACTTAAAAAATGTCTATACCACTGGTGAAAACATTTTTTTTATATTTTTTTTAAGATCTACTTTTTATTTTAAACAAAATTACCCTCTTGCGTTTTATTCCTAACTCTTGTCACTTTTCCGTAAATAAACGTTTTGTAAATACCATTTTTTCCCACAGCTATTCTCATCATTTACTCATTTCCAGAATTACCAGATATGCATTTTATTTACAGCCTTGCCAATGGGAATACTGTGTTAGCTGTGTGTCTTTATGTTGAATGTTTTCCAGCTCGGCGCATTCCAAATAGGAAGACTTTTTCGAGAATTCATGCGCGCTTACGTGAAACCGGCTCGTTAAAGCCTTGCACGTTCCCTAATAAATGGATAGGTCGTGGAGGGACAAGAGTGTGGCCTGCTCATTCTCCCGAACTTAATCCATTAGACTATTATGTGTGGGGGCACTTAATAAACATAGTTTATTCCGTTCCCATTTCTGATGTACAGATTCTTCGTCAAAGAGTTGAAATGGGCTGTCAGCAAATTCGAGATAGGTATGCCTGGTATTTTTTGACGAGTAAGAGAATCCATGAGAAAACGCATTGAAAAATGTATTGAAGTTGGGGGGCAACATTTCCAGCACCTTTTGTAATCTTGTTTGTTGTTTATTGCTTCTTATTACCTACTCGATAAATTCTTTAAATTCCTAAGTCATTAGTGTTTTTTTATTATTAAAATAATGTGATATTTTAATATAATTTTCATACAAATAAGTCTTTTTTTAATGCCTATTTGGCCATTTTCGGTAACTGAGTCAAAGCATACATTATAATGTTTTTGTTATTTTTATTTTCCTATGGAAAAAATTGTATTTACAAAAGTTTTATTTACGGAAAAATGACAAGAGCTAGGAATAAAACGCAAGAGGGTAATTTTGTTTAAAATAAAATGTGTATCATAAAAAGATATTAAAAAAATGTTTTTACCAGTGGCGTACCACAATTTTCTTCGAGAAACCTTACGGTATAAGACGTACGCACGCCACTGAGTAACTTATAAAGCCAATCTTTTTCCTGTTACTAGGAAATTATCAAATTAAGCTATGGATAAAATTTCATTCCATTATCTTCTAATGTTCGAAAGTTATTGGAGAAAAACTAAATTTTTTGAAATTTTTAGCGCTCTGTAGCTTGGAAAAGAAAACCCGTAGAGCATAACTTCATATGACAAAAATTTATTTTTTAAACTAAAGAATCCACCGTTTAATTTATTCCCAACCTTTACATTACACCTTGTATGTTAGAAATACAGGGTGATTTACAAATGGTGACTAAAAATGAAACTTCGTATTCTTTGGTGACTTTTAAGAGTAGTCTTTCCTTTAAAGTTTTTATCTAGGACTCTTCGTTAAAAAGATACAGGGTGTTAAACTTCAAAAAGTATTTTTATTTTTTTTAAATAATTTAAAAACCAGTAAGTAAGTGAAATAATTTCAAATTGGGCACATATATTTATGTAAACAGTGTCCAAAATCTGAGGGCTGTTCATAAAATTTACATGCTCCGGTGGCATATTTTTCTAAATAAAATAGTACGCCACTGCCTTACGGTAACAATCATAATATTTTCGGATTCGCCTTTCAGTTTTCTACAAATTACTACTCTCTTATGCTTTTCGAAGAAAGCCTGATTTTCGAGTAAAACTTAAAAACCAACTGAAAACACTTACTTAAATGACATGACAAGCACTAATCATTCGGTTATTTATTCGAATAAAAAAATTAATACCATTAGACACCATTTTAATGATTTTATTTGAGTAAATGCTCAAAAATACCACTATTTCCACAAACACAGGCCCGACATCTTTTTATAGTAACGAAAATGTAATTTGTTCGAAATTTATTGTTGCTTGAATCAGATGAAAAGCGCTATTTATTCCGAGATTTATTTTTTCTTCTAACTGCTCAGAATGTCAAAGTTGCTATCGCAGCCCAGTATGTACTTTTAAAAAGCATTATATTCGAATGTCGAAGTGTGTTCTCAGTTCGTTTTTTAAGTTTTACTCGAAAATCAGGCTTTTTTCGAAAAACCTAAGAGAGGAGTAATTGTAAAAAATTGAAAGACGAATCCGAAAATATCATGGTTGTTACTGTAAAGCAGTGGCATACTATTTTATTTAGAAAAATATCCACTCAGATTTTGGACAAACTTTACATAAATATATGTACCTAATTTCAAATTATTTGTCTTACTAGTTTTTAAATTATTTACAAAAAAATTAAAAATATTTTTTGAAGTTTAACACCCTTAGGTATCTTTTTAACGAAGCGTCCTAGAGAAAAACTTTATAGGAAAGACTCCCCTTAAAATTCGCTAAAGAATAGGATGTTTCATTTTTGGTCACCATTTGTGAATCACCCTGTATAAGAGGTATATTTAAAATTATTTTTCAAATTGACTCAAGAACTACGTGTAAAAAGAGGATGTGTGGATGAAATTTTTTTGAACTTCAAAATGTTATTTCCTTCAATTTGTCCAAAATTAGGTCAGTTAGTCAATACCATTTTACTACCCAGATGTCATCTAATTAAACAACTCTATAATTGTAATTTGTAACTTTGTAGGTTTAATTTTAATGTTTTTCTACAAAACAGTGGATGTATGTTTTCATAAGGCTGAAAAGGTAGCTGAAATAGACTTGAATATATTTAATTGTTTCTAAATTAATATCGTCAAAACATCTTATTGCAAATAGAATAATTATTTACCGTTTTTTACGTTTACATTTTGTAGAAAGTTTTATAAAATAGAATCATATTAATTTATTGTACAGATTTATTTCAATGTTAAAAACAAATTCGTCAATTAAAATATCAAGTGTAATTCTATTTGTCACGGATCATCCGGTATTTCGACAGAATATGTTATGGTACAAGAAAGTAGAACATATCTAATTGTTAAAGGTTAGGTTTAAATAAAATCGTTATTGCACATAATGTTACCAAGCATTTAGTATAAAATATGGATTGGTTTGCCATAATACGTATTCAAGTACGATGACAAAAACTATGTTATGATCAAAAGTATATAAATTTACTTTGATTAATATTAGAGATACATTTTACAACTTTTTAATTTGTGATTTTGTGTGGACAATTAAATTCCAGAGAGCGTTATTTCAATTGCATCTTGGTAATTTAATTGCAAATGTCGTTATTTATATTTAAGATTAATCAGTTCTATTTCAGAAAATATTAATTAAATATCAGAAAATTTCAATTATATTTTAGAAAACAAATATTGTTCATTTGTATTTCAGAAAGCGTAAGAATTATTGGTGTCTAACAGTTGTATGAAACCATAATAATTAAATAGTAAAATTCATTTTAATATCTGGTGGTAACCTGTAGACTATACAGGGTGCGTCATAGTTAGGTGTATAAAATATAGTCGAGGTCTACAGACTAAAACAAAGCCATTAACCAAATATACCTACGTCAGCACCAAAATCCTGCCGCAAGAACTTAAAGAAATTTTTTCTACGACAATTCCGTCACATTTTAAGTTATGAGATACCCCAAACTTAAAAAAAGGTTATCTTTTATGTACGATATACAGGCTGTTTGGAAATAAGTGCGAAATATTTTAGGGGGTGGTTGCTGAAGTTATTTTGCAAAAAAAGTTCATATAAACATAGGTCGAAATATGCTTCGTTTACAATATACAGAGTGTTTAAATTTTAATTTTTTATTTATTTTTATTAATTATTTTAAAGAGTTTTAAAGATATTGACTCGAAATTTGATGGTTATATTTTATTTAAAACAGCAACCTATTAGATAATGTATCAATAGAAATTAAAAATACACAAACTGCAATAAAATCTATTTTATTTTTTCCTCAAAAAACAGCGCATCCTACGAAAAAAAGGGCCAATTTCCTTCAGAATTGATGGTGAATTTCTAAAAAAAAATATTAAAACGGGAAAAGTCTGTGGTGTACCTTTTTTATTAAAAAAGGTTGTGGCATTCTCGCACGAGGGCCACTGGTGCAAGTAGAAATATTCGGATCACCCCAAAAATGCACATTTATAAATAAAAAATTAAAATTTAAACACTGTATCTCGGAAACGAAGCATAAGTATTTTGACCTATATTTATATGACCACAAAATAAAAAACACAAAATAACTTCGGCAACCACCCCCTAAAATATTTCGCACTTATTTACAAACACCCTGTAGAGGTCATTGAGCACATTTATTTGTTTCTGTTGTTACATCTGTTTTGTTGGTAGAGATTTTGAGGAAACACAGTTGTTTTTTAAGTGTGGTTCTTGAAATGTTACTATATTTATTGTAAAAATCGCTAAATGCACATTTCCTGAGAAAACTAAGTTTTCATTTTATATTAGACATTTGTTACAGCTAATCGAATATTTGTGGGTATTCAAAAAAGAATTAACTTCTGCTAAATTTTAAAGTAAATTATAAAGTTAGATCATTCAAAAGTCAATTCCTTCCGAGATACAGCCTAGTGAATTTAGCTCTTTGCGATACTACATTTAGACCTCAGTAGACATTGACCTTTTAATAGAGATAAATGGGTCTAAATGGTAAAAAATATTATATATACTCGATGAACGGAGTTAAAATCTATTTTTCTCAGAATTTTGTATTCTCGCAATTGCAAGAAATATACATTTTTTTACATTTCAAAACACTACTGCACCCTTTCTGAAATCTTTACCAATAAAAAGAAACTATATAGTGATCTTAGTGATCTTTTAAGTAATAAATAAAAACTTATATTCTCGTCTCAAAACATATTTTATGCAAGTTTCATTAAAATATTGTAAAAAGAAACGTAGTTATAAAAATGAAAGGAAAAAGTTCTTCAAAGGCGTGTAACTTTTCATGAAACCATTTTGATACTGAGGTATACTGATTAGTTGTTTTGTTTTGTCCTGAAGAAGCTTTGGATTTTTTTTTTGTATAATAAATGTTATGAAACATAATTAACTGATCTAAAATACTGACGCTTTTTGAAACATTATAAGGAAAAAGTGTAATCTGATCCAGGAATTTTTTCTATTTTTTCAGTTTCTATTTAAAAAATATAATTAATGACTGTAGCCATTTTGTTTCAACGTTTTATTGACATAATTTTCGAATAATTTCAAATTCAGTAAACTTTTGAATTTAAAATATGATCATAATTTGTACAGTAATAATTCATTATCGAATATACATATATTTCACCGGGTTTGATTCAAATTAACAGAAATTCTGGTAAGTTGTAAACAAACTACTTTACGTAAAATATTACTGAATTTAGCGCCACAAGGTACCATAAATAAGCAACACTGTTTTCAATTATCGTTTTCTGTTGACTTTAATTACGTTTCTTCCTCGTCAAAACATGACTAACTCTCTGCAAATAGGCGAAGTAGGTCATGAAGTATTAGGCTTTGTTTTCCCTTTTAATTTTAGAAATATTCTGGGCTTCTGGAAAAATATAATGTGAGACATACTATAAATAGGTACTGGCATAAATTAAAGTAAATGTAACTGCTTGAATAAATCAAATTTTGCCTTGGAAGCTTTAGCTGAACACTCTGTACGTTTTTAGTATTTAATTGAATAATTAGAAATTATTTTTTCCAAAAGACAATACCATATAAGCGATACCTAAGTTAGCTGGTTGTTACTGATTAATAAAATAGTATCTATTTTTTTAAGATTAACAATTATTGCATTGGCTATTATAGTTCTTCCTTTGTTGGAATCTTGGCCTTTTTCGTCCATAGCATTTTCTAACAATAAAATTTCCATTGTATAGTAGAAATAGCGCACTCTTTCTATTTTTTTAATGTCAACGGTTTATTCAATTTCACCAAACCGTCAGATTAAATCGAAATTTAATGAAATAAAAAATCACGTCTATTCAAACCGTACCATTAGATGCTTGTGGTCCATGAAACTATTGTTTACACGAAACAATAGACATCCGAAATAACGGTGAAACATTAGCTAAATGTTATTTATGTCTAGAGGGATCATACTTGACATATGAATTAAGGTCATACATGAATTAATTTTAGTCCATTATGATTCAGACGTTTCGATGGTAACAGCATTGGATAAGAAAATACATATATTTATTCTTTTATATTATATATTTCAAAAAGGAGATAACAGAAAATTTGTATTTTGAGACATAATTCGTTTAGAAACTGAAATGGCGAAACTGTCAAAACTTACCCTTTCTGTCTATTTCAAAACATTTATTTATGGTAAAGTAACATAATGATATCAACTGTGTAACTAATTGTTTGACCAAATTTTAATAGTGAAAAAGTTTCTATAATACAGGGTATTCAAAATTAATGGAAACATGTGGTTTATTTCAAGATGCAAAAAAATAATTTAAACAATAATTTGATGTTTTGGTATTTTTACAAAAAAAAATTATAGATATGGTCTAATGTTTCTAGAAAGCTTTCAGTGCTGTATTGTTATAATACCTAGTGAGTCAAATTTCAAATAGTTTGGAAAAAAGGACGCGTACGTAATTACAATGTCTATCCCTTAAAATATGTCAGTATAACAAACCTATGACATGCCTGTAAAATATTTTATTATGATTTCAGTTTGAGTTTTTATTTTTTTAATAACTGCAATTTTAATGAATTTGTTGCAGTTTGTATTTAAATCTTAAAGACATATCCCAGTGGAGACTGAAAATCTGAATACAATAAACAAAAAGTAGATTAATTTTATTATTAATTTATAATAAAGAAAACGACAAATTGTAATGTAACATTCATCATTATACAAGAATGAAGGGTTGAGGGTTGTTATTACTCTTACCAAAGATTAACGGGTTTTTCTTATCATCTTCCATATTTGTGCAAAATAAAATTTCAGTTCCGACTGCATTGTAGTGAATGAATGAATGTAGGTACTTTGCTTTCCAGGCTTCAGTACTATCCAGGTCAACATCAGCTGACTCATTGTTTTAAAGGTTATGTAAAAATTTTGGTAGTCATCCATTTGAGTCTTTGAAACTGGTAATTTTTATATATCTCCAATATTTTCAAAGCTTCTTTTTCACTAAAGGATCGGAATATTTTTATTTCTGGCTTTGTAAACTACATTGCAAAAAGCTAGTGCTTAATTTGTGTCTTGCCAACACTAAATTTTTTGGCCTTTACTGAAAACTTTCCATAATAATTTCAATATTGTCTTTAAGAGATTAATGTTGCTTTAGGACATGAAGCGGTTGAACATACACTAACCGTAAATCTGTGAAACTATAGTCGATCTAATAAAGTCTCTACCGTTTAAGATTTTGAATACTAATAAGCTTTTTATTACTCTACATATATGGGAAATAACCTTTAATAACAGCTTCACAAAAAAGTCTTCTCATGTATCTTCTCATGTATTTTGAGCCGCTGAATTCGAATCTGGTGCCAGAATTGACCCAGCAAATCACTTTGCAAGGTCGGGAAAGTTTAGGTACATATCTGTCAAAACTGTTTACCATTTGTTATGTCAAAGAAATTTCCATGTATCTTTTTAAGAAAATCTCAATTAAAATGATCGAGACCGATTTATTATTATGAATATTATGGATATTGTGGCATGACTGAATTTGAACTGAACTGGCTGGTTTAGAGGTATTTAAATAACTTCGTTTCAAAATGGCGGGGTTATGGCCTTATTAGATACGTTACCTTATTTGATACACGTAGTTTATTAAATGAATGAGATTTCATACAGCCTCAAAAACATAGTGGTGATGGTAGTTAATTCACTAACAACGTTAAGAAATCGTCAACTATCTCTATTTCTAAATTCAAGTTTATTGTTCGATAGCTTAAGCGACTCATTACAATGATAATGATTCACATATTGACGGCGATTCTGAGAAATACGCAAATATTAGTTTCTCCTTCGGACCTTGAAATAAATTCCTTGTCGGTGATATCAGAAAATTGGCTATAACGTTAGCCCACGTAAGCCCGTACTTTGTATCCACTTGGCATTAAAGATGACACGAGAAATGCACACACCCTCGGATATGGGCACTCTCTTCTTTAAATTATTAATATTAATAATACGTCAGTTTTAAAGGCCATTTTTTCCGGAGAGGTTAATCAATCAGTTAACCTTATTGTTTTAAGTTATCTTTGGTACATGGAATTCTAATTCCTTGCTAGCACGAATCTTCGCGACTAATACAGTATGGCATTTTGAAATTTTGATACACTGAAAAAAAGACATAGGTATTTATAATAGATACCTACTGATGAAAATATTGTGAGAGCTTTTACCGAGTTCTATAAATAAAGTTTAATGTAATTTTATAATTTTACACGATTACAGTGATCATCTGATATCAAATATAGTTTTATAATTAGATTACATTATTTTGGTAACTGCTCGGTAAATTCATTTTTTCTAAAGTGAAATGGAAGAATTTGGTTCAAGAATCTGTTATGCCCATTTTCTAAACGTGATGAGAATGCAGCAAAAATTTATTAAAGATTTAAATTAAAGTATTGGCTTGTTTCCTTTTCATTTTGTTTCCACGAAAATATAGTGCCTTCATAAATACCCGAGTCCCACGTGTTCAGATTTGTTTTGGCGCTCAGTAAGTTTGATTTTCTTAAGTTGATGCTTCAAAAATTACCAAGGAGGAATTACCAATTAGGGACCCTAGATGAAATGTCAATCCAGAGGCGTTTGTAATTTTTCGTGTTCTTTATGATTATATTTAGCGGTGTTTACCTGAATCTCTATGCTAATCTACAAATTAATCTTAAAAAAAATCTTTTCGGACCTCCGAAAATTTGACGTTTTTCCCGTAATTAAACGAATATTTTAAGGTTATGTTACGAATATTTAAATTTGTGTAAAAATGCTGTTTACCTTGGAACAATGCATTTATTTTGATGACACATTTTCGCAGTGGTACACTGAACGCAAATAGAACTTGGTCTTACTCTTTGCAATCCTATATGGAACGATTTGTTGGTTTCCTGATGCTAATATCGTATACGATGTGTCTAAAAACCACAAATTAATCCTCATTAAAAGATATGAGAAAAAATATTGTATTTGCAACAAGTCGACAGGACTGTTTTAACAGAAAATGTTGGAAGATTTTCGACAACAAATGGTGCGAAGTCCTAAAACATCAGATGCTCAAACATTATGTAAAAAAAATTGTGTTTATGTTAGCATTGTATGGTAAATTAATATATCTATAATTTATACATAAATATTGAAAACAAAATTAATAAAGCACTGAAACTTGTTGTGTTTTATTAACAATATTTTTATTATATCTGAATGAAAGTACAAAAGAGGCTATATTTTTGAAATGACAACCTCTTTCAATAAAAAAATACTGTTTCGAAATGGACTGTATTTTTTTTTATTACTGGTCCATTGGCATATGATTCTAATTGTCGGCATGAAAACTAACTGAGAATATGAAACATAAACAAAATGCGATCGGTGGTTTTCTTACCTTGAAACTAGGCGTCTTCTTACAGGAATTTTCACACCCTCGCAATTATATCGCAGGCTAATACCGGCCGGTTTTGTAATGGAAAATACCAGAGGTTTTTTGATAGCGGAATAATAGCGAACACAAGAGAAAGAGAGTCCCCATTCAAGTTCATTATTTCGAGTCGTAGCCAATAGAGGCGTAGAAAACCACCAATTTTACGCGGTAACAAGAATGAACAAAAATATACAAATTACAGATTCTTAATAATATCAGTTGGAAATAGAATGTAATATATATAAAAAAACTAAATAAAATAAAATAAAATAAAACAAAACAATAATGGGATAAAAATTCAAAATATCTATTGAGAGCAGTTTGATTATTTTGTAAGTAAAAATGTAAAAAATAATTCTTTTCTATTGAAAAAAGAAATACATTTGGCAAATTAAAGTTCAATTTTTGTAAAGAATTGTAATATGTACTCCACTGGACTCATTTTCTGTGTTTAGGGAATTTTGTGTAAATCATTGACCCCATCGTAAGTTTGGTTGCCTAACAGTCGCGGTCACGTGGGACTCGGAAATTTATGAAGGCACTGAATAAGTATCAAAGAAATTTCATTATAGTACACGCTTCACGAAATATTTTTAAAAATTTGGGTTTGTCTGGTTCCTACGTCGAATTTTGTGTTGCTTATTATAATAAACAGTTACACTTAGTTTATACATTTATTTGAATTAAAAATAATAATGAATAGATAAATAAAATAATATCTAGTATGACAACAAAAATAACAAAAGATTGTGTTCTTGTACTGTAGACATTTTTTTATTTTTAATAATCATAAAATGCATCTAAACATTGCTTTAAAGGCTTAAGAAAAGGCCATAATCACATCCTTATTTATACAGAGTGTGGCGTGTATAATCTATAAAAATTAAACTGCAGCTTCCTGATGATCTTAGTAATAGAAAAGTCTTATATGAAAAAGTTCTATCTTTGCGTTTTTTTTTGTAAATTAAAATTCATCTATTCAACGAAAATGAAGGCCGACCCTGTGTTATTTATTAAAAACTTTGAAAATGTTTTTATGCGATCCGAGATGCAACCTTATAATTTAAGTCGGTATAATCTAATACTAGTAGTACTAAAAAAAGGTTAGGTTACATTGTCAAAAAATTTGTGCAGTCAACTGATTTTGTATCTGTATTGAATTCACTTAATTATTAAATATTAAGCATCGTCCATCGACCCATCAGTGTTAAACATGAAAGATTCCAGACAAAAGTTTTTATTTTGTAATTCCACAATAGTGACAGTGTAATTTTTATAAAGAAGTAAAAAATAAGAATAACGTGCCTATTACTTTAAAAACGAGATTCTTATTTCTTACTTTGCTTAATTTTTTAGTTTGTGCACAAATTAGTTTTACAATGAACCGAGGAAACAGTGCATTTACTAATTCCGAACGTGTCGATATGGTGTTAGTGTATGGTGCAGTAGGAGAAAATGCGCTCGCGGCGACTGGGTTGTGTCGGGAACGATGGCCACAACGTCACCCCCCACGTGCAAATACAATCCTACGGTGCGTTTAGCGACTGCGAGATACGGGAAGTGTTATTCCTCGCAGAGAAGGAAGTGAACCTTAATGTTGAAGATGCAGTGTTGGAAAATCTTGACGAAGACCCCACAATTAGTACTCGACGACTCGCACAGCAAGTAGGAATCTCATCTCGTACCGTACATCGCATCTTAAGGCGCCAGCTGTTGCACCTCTATCATCTGCAACCAGTTCAACAGACTTTACCCCCGGATTGTGATCAACGCATGCATTTTTGTAGATGGTTTTTACCGCAATGTGCTAATCAAGTAGACGTGCTTATGTTTTTGTAACAGATGAGGCGACATTTACTCGTGATGAAATGAATTTCCGTAATATGCACATATGGGTCGATGAAAATCCTCACGCGATTAGGGAAACTCATTTTCAACATCGGTTCTCGGTAAATGTTTCGACTGGCATAATAGACGATGTACTTGTGGGCCACTATTTCTTTGAAGGACGACTAAATGGACCAACATATGCTGACTTTTTGGGGAACCAGTTGCTTGAATTATTGGACGATGTGGCATTACAAGTTCGGGCACGCATTTTTTATCTTTAAGATGGGGCCCCTCTACACAGTACTCGAGAAGTTGCTACGTCACCCACTCTTGGGTATAGTAGCATACTAAAAAAAAAAAAAACGCGAGACTGCCAGATGCAATAGCCTTAATGGCAAAATGTGCAAAGGTTGCAGATAGTCCAGTAGCTCAGGGAGTTGGGGCGTGGAGGTGCAGTCTCTATCTCTGCGGTTGCACCAAGGCTATGTTATAAAACTACAAGAAGTTATAGCAAAAAAAAAGAAGGTATAATAATCCAACTACTTTAATGATAAGTAATTATCAAATAACAATTGTTATAACAAAACATGAAATAGCCAAGAATAGCAGATTGGTCAAATATATGGCTGCAATAGGTCAAAATACCCCCGAGAGGGGTGGTCATAAATAGATACGCGGGGTCCTAGACACCTCTAGGGTAAATATGCAAAATGAAGTCCCTTTTAGTATATATACTGTCAGGTTTACAGTCGTAACTAATTGAACAAAGAAGGCTTTAAGGGAAAATAATAGTTCAATAATTTAACTAATTAATGAGTAGAAAAATGAATAAGACCTTGTGTCCGATGTTTTTAGATTACAAGCGGGCGAAGCCTCGCCGCCTGGGTCGGATGTCCTGGTACCTTTGCCCTTGTCTGTGGTCTGCACGTTCGCCTCCGCGCCTGGGGTTCGTATTGTACTGCAGTACTATTGGGGCTCTCTCTCTCCACAGTATATTTTGCAATTACCAGCAATTAAGGGCAGCCACACGGGGAATTAAAAAAAAGGCCTAGAAATGAACGTAGTTGAGGGAAATAAACGTTAATGCAGGTGATTGAATCCACCTCACAAAAGTTATATAAATGGCTTGACAGAATTAATGGAAAAGAATGTATTTAGATACCTTGGATATTGGGCGGCCTTTCTTGCAATTTTTATGTGTTGCACAGTACAATTGCAAATCCAGATTAACACTGCTATCTATCAGCGATAGATACGCTAATCAGTAAAATGCAACACACTTTTAATTAACTTTAATTTACATAAATCCACAAGCTGCGTGAATGACTGCTATCTTTCAAGACAGAATTCGTAGTAAATCGTCAATTTTATTTCGGTGCGAAAAACTTAATATCTTTTTGCCTATACTCGACGGCGATAAAAGTGTATTTTAAAGGTTTCTATTAAGATTATAATATATTGCCGAAATGTACTGAATTTAAAGGTACTTAATTATTTATTTTAAGAAAATCTTAAGCCATTTATTTATTTTTTTTTCGTATTTAATTTCAACCTCAAACCGTTCATTTCTGGTTCGTGCAGAAATGTTTTAAATATTGCCATCACTATATTACATTCGTCTCTATACCGGGCGACAAAATAGACCCGTAACAAAATAATGACACTTTTGAAAGAAATGTTTCCTCAGCGATGGATTGGACGCTTTGGTCCTGTGTCGTGGCCACCATCTAACTCCAATGGACTTGGAGTTACTTGAAGTCATTGGTTTGCAATACTCCAATTACTACGGTGGAAGAATTGCGAATACCTGGAGTTTGGGAAAATATTCGCCAAAATTGGGTGCGTCGGTGCCATGCCTGTGTCCGCGCTAATGGGGATCAATTTCAACATTTTTTCTAGGTAAGTTTTATTTCATTTTGTTCCATATTTTAATGGAATTTGTTTAGTGCACGCAGTTGGCAACTACAGATACTTACGGATGTGGTTTTGTTTGCGAACTTTTGCAGTAACAAATAATGCATTTAAGATAGTAGTTACCTACTATTAATTATTATAATAAGAAAATATCAGTTTCTTTTTTAAATATCTATTTTTCTTAACTTGTACTTCTGCATTGAAAAATTTCCCAAAAATTGAGGAGTATCTTTCTATCTTTCAACGACGATTTGTTGACGTGGCTGGTCTATAGCACGTAACTCATCGTACAGTACACGGACAGAACCATTCCAGAGAAAATTTATGAAGAAAACGCAAAAATAGAACTTTTTCGTATAAAACTTTTCTATTACAAATATCGTTAGGAAGTAGTAGTTTAATTTTTATAGATTATGCACGCCACACCCTGTATAGATAAATAGAAATGTTTTTTGATGCTTCGGAAGTTTATTCGAAGACTGTTAATATTCTAGTATCTTTGCAGAACTTTACAATTTAACCGTAAATTGACAATTTCAATCATAATGTTGCTGTAAAAAAGCGATGTATTTAATTATTGTTATAACTTTACTATACCTATTTATTTTTATAGCTTATCAAAAACAACTTATTAAAATAATTAAACTACATCATAAATTTTTCATTCATACTGGCAAATACAAGTATTTTATTATTAGCTCACATGTTTTTACTTAATTAAGGTATTAGGCTTCAAAAATCAAATGAAGTCAAACAACATTCTTCGATACCATAAATCTAGGTATTCAAAAGACTTGCATTCCCAATTGTTGGTACCTACTGCGGAAAAAACTACAAATATAGGATGTTTCTTTGAATGATTGCATTATTTGAGAATGTAAACATATCACGTATGTGTTTTTCTATTAATTACATATTTCAACATTTCCTTATATTTTGTATAATTATTTTTGTACTAACTATTTAATGAGCATTAGCGTGGTGTAATCCAATAATAGTTGGGGCATGTAGCCGATAGAGTAGTTGTTTCCCGTAGCACCAGCCGTTAGCAATCTAATCTGTGAGGTCTGATGTCTTTTCTGGTATCGAAGAATGCTGTTTGACTTCATTTGATAGCATTTGTTTGAATGTCTTATACCTTAATAAAGAGTAAAAACACATTTTTTAGTAACGAATTTTAAGTAAAAAATGTAAAAGAAAATTTATAATTTTTTTGCATATGTTGTGGTGGAAATGTTTTCGTAATATTTGAAGATGCATAATATGCGGGACAATTAGAGTATCTGCTTTTGACCGAGGCACTTATGAAGTCAGACATAAAATTTTTGGCACGCACTCAAGGAGATAAATAAAAAATATAATGGGATTATTAAATTCTCAGTAATGTCTTGGTATTTCAAAGCTTATTACGAATAGCATTTTGTTGAGTACCGTTTATTATTAAATCATGCTTCTGTTTTTTAATCAACGAACCAGTTCAGTGCATTAGATTAATGCACTTAACCAAGGTTAGTGGCAGAGCTACTAATTATTTTATTATTACTTATAGGTGTACTTATATTTATCATTTTCTCAAAACTACATATTTATCGTATTAAACTACGTTCACACAACAAATTAAATTTAGTTTCTGCTAACTGGCATATTAAAAAGAGGGGTTAATACGAAAGAAAGAATTTTATGAACAAAGTAAGTAATAATTATAAAAAAAATGTTATCCAAATTGAAAATAATACTGAAGAAAACAAATCTTAAAAATCATTTCGAACCATCTAAGACATTAACTCCTATTTTTCTTCCTAGCTATGACTGATCACTTTGGACAAACGTCAATACGAAGCTATACAAGTTTTCTCTATGATATTAGACAGGTTTACAAGCTGACAATACATTCAGAATAAGGAAAAAAAAAACATATTTTTACTTCGAAGTTTACCATTAGATTTACACACCTGTTGAATATTCAGAAAATCGCGTATTGTATTATAAACATAAACAACAAAACAGGAAAGGTACATTCCGATATTTGCCTGGGTGCAAGGTTTCGTGATCTTTCACTGCGAAAAATTAAAGGAATCCTTGTATATTTAATTTTTGATGGTTTAGTTAAATTATATTGTTCTATCATTGTCTTAAAGTGCGATTTCTTGTCTATAAAGCGCTAGCCTTAAGCTAGCAATTTTAATATTCTTCTATCTAACAATATTTTTGAAAATTCTAATACAAATCCTTAATATCCACCAGTTTAAAACTTATTTTAACCTCTACTGTATTATGCATTACCTGCTTACTGTTTGCATAATAATCATAAATAATCATAATCTTGGAATTCTTTTGTACTTTTAGTGCATAAAGGTATGTTAGAGAAGAAATTTATTATTTTATAATGGTTGTTAATTAAGTATCGATAATTTTCAAAATGCAGGCAGTAGAAATTAAAAGAAACATGTTTTCTAAAATATCTCGGAAAACGCTTGATATAGAATGACGAAAGTTTAAATTAATGATTTTTCTAATTAAATGTACAAATTAACTGAATTTAAATATAAATACGTGTACCAGTAGCGGAGATACCGGGAGTTACTTTCATTAAAAACCCTAGAAATTCGACACCGCTCAATATTTTGAAAATTTTGTTTCTATTTCTAACTCTTTATAGTTTCGAACAAAAAAATCTTTTATTTTATACGAAAAATGAATTTGAAAAGTAATACGTACATCAAAAATAGTTCGTTTTTTGAATAAAATAAAAGACCATTTTTTTTTCCTGGAAAGAATCATAAGAATTTGCATATAGTGATTGGATTTTCAAAACATTCAGCAGCGTCGAATTCCTGAGGTTTTTATTAAGAGCGGCATTCAGTATATCGGACGATTTTTACATTTTTTTTGATAAATCTTTAGCCTTAGTTACGTTGTACAAGTTCCGAAGTCAGTTAAAGATGTATAAAAACGGCTAGCAATAAAATTTAATGAGTTTCATAGGCGTCCCTAAAAAGTTTTTTGTTAAAAGGTAAAAAATTATAATAGTAATTTGTATATGTGTAGAACATTTCTATTATATGTTCATTTGGCCAACAACATATTTTAATTGTGTCCTCAAACAATTTTATTATCTTGATGGTAAGTTTCGTTTTGTTCCGTTTCAAAAGGTCTCCAAAATGCCATGTTGTAATAATATTAGTAAACAAAATATCCCTCTTATTTCTTCCTTTTGCAAATGTAATATGAATGATTAATAGAAGGTGCTTATAATAAATTAAAATTATGTTAATCACACCAAATTCCGTATTGCTGCACTGCATTGCTAGGCAATTTGCCAACCACTTGTCAACAACTGAGATTTATTTCCCAGTTGCCCAGTTCGGCTGTGTTATATGCTGCACCGTTTGCCCGCGCGCGCATTCTTCAACTGGACGTATACATTTCTACCACCTCCACGTTTAGTTTGACCAGACCTGTCTATGGGTATGGCTAAATAAATATGGCAACAAGTTTTTCAAATATTTCATTGCCGAGTTGCGTCAGCGATCTAACCTGGTACATACTGCCAACTTCTTGGTTCCTCAATTCAGATCGGAAAGACTATAGAAAAGATGAGCAGGAATATAGAAAACAGTGGTATCCAGAAAATTTTTTCACTGGGTATGTATACCCCAGTCTTTCAGGCAGAGGTTTTCACTATTTTCATAGTGGCAAGTAAGGAGGAGGCAAGAAACTGTGTAGAGAGGATTCTTATCTGCACCGACAGAGTTACCGGCCAGATGAAGAGAAGTAGTCTCTGGCAACGAGAGAGCATACCAACTGGCTTCACTTGGATCCAGGGGGGCCTGACCAGTGACCAGGGATCTGAGCCAATCCTCGGAATCACACTAGGTAGCATTAAAGGGACCCTCAATAAATGGGCATGTCAAAGATTAGGTCAAAACTGGAGGATGAATACAGGATATAGGCAGGCCCATAGCTTTATATATGGGCCTAACAAACCTAAGACGAGATGGCTGTTAAGCCTTGGTCGAAAAGCCGAAGGGTCATTGCAGAGTTAAGAGGCATTTAAGTTTAACTGAAATTGAGAAAGACCCTTTATGTCCGAAATGTGGAGAACGGAGGATACTCCTATCCATCTTCTGGCACACAGCGCACCCTTCGGGAGTTTGAGGCATAAAATCTTGGTACCGAAGAGTTGCAAGGGGATGAGGGACGGACCTGCCATTGATTAAAATCTTGGCGTTTATCAGGTTTGAGGATGGTCAGAGGCAGACGGTGGACAGATGATGGGAGACGGGGCAGGGTAGGCACTTGTGGCCTAATAGACCTTTTTAGTAGTGACGTCACATACGCCAAATAATAGGTAACCCCATAGTGCACATTGGCATGAAGAATTTCTCAATTTCTTTACTTTCGACCTTATGTACCTTGGACAAAAAAATGTCTTTTTTTGTCATGACCTTAATTATCGCGATGTTCTGGCAATATTAGATATATTTAAAGTTTTAAACCCTAAATGACAAACTAAAAGAATTACCTATAGAAATTATATAGTTATTTCAATTTATAGAACAATATAGTAATTAATAAATTAAATATCAATGTTACTGAGCATGCGCATTAAAGATAATTTCATGTAAGCGAAGTAGCCTCGCAACAAGATATCATTCAATAAAAGTTTGGTTATGGTTACGTGTATGTAAATTTTGTGATTTTTTGCTTTCTTTCTCCTAAGTTTTGTAAAAATTTTTTATATATTATCATGCCTAAAAAACCGGTTAGTATGAGTGCAATTTTTGTGTACTTTGAAGAGAAGAAGCATCGTAAAGGGAGAAAATTCAGTTTCTTCTGATTATGTACAAACAATGCTTTATGATGATGAACTTTCAGTTATCAGAGGGGAAGTTCAAACTAGTATGAAGAGGAAAATATTTGCAGTTGAGGTAAAGTGCGTGTCCTAAAGGATTAGATATATGACATCACAAGGCGGCTTTTGCCATCTTTGCTCACACCAATTTGTCTGCTACAGACATGGCCTGCAAATGGAACACACCAAATAATAGTACAGAAAAGCAACCACTAATAACTGCTAATTATGACAGCGATGGCATTTCAACAAGGTCTCACCTGCGTATGAGGCTATTCTTTCTGAGCATGCGCATTAGGAATATCACGGCTAATGTTAAATTTTTACTTTTAAGCGCACAGTGTATCCATTTACGCGTTGGTTGTTCCTAAATACTTCAAAATCCTGGTAAAAATAAATTTATTTGAAGTCGCTTATTTTTAGTGTATCTATGTAAATAGTACACAAGGGTCAGATTCGGTCTGTACAATTTGTTGCGGGTTGCCTAAATATGTGACGTCACACTAAAAAGTCTATTGATAGGTTACTACAATCCACTACTTGTCGACGTATTTAGTATCTTGTATTGTAGAATTTAAAAATATTTTATAAAAATGTTCTTCCTTTTACATAATTTGTTAAGTTTGTCATCATCTGATGTGATTTGTACCGTTGTACGTGTATAACCGATACACACAAGTTACTGTAAATGTTTTATTTGAATTCTACTCGAAGATAAAAATAACTAACACATACTATTAACTTCACTACTACTAATTGATCGGCCTACTTTGACAGTGGAACTTATTAGCAAATAAGAGAAATATAATACAGAAGGTCGCTATAAGTATTAGTAATTACTAATGACTTTATAGTTGGAAACAAACTAATTGGCAATAAAATGAAAACGTAGTCACATTAAAGATCAAGTGATCTTCAAGATGTTCAACTGTTTTAAAATCATTAAGTTTATATTTGTTTAAAGAACTTCTGCATTGTTGGTTTTGGTGATCTTTGTTCAGTTAGCGTTGAAAACATTAAGCTCTTAGATGTGCATGATAATCGGTTATATTTTTTAACAAGGAACTATTTAACAATAAAAAATGTTTTGAAAAACATTGACAAAATTCATTGATGAATAAACATACATAACAAAGGTAAGTGAAACCACAGCCTTTTCCATGTTGCACGCTTGTTTAAGGGAAAGCTAATGTTACTACAGTGAGATGTAATGGACTGATAATACGAAATAATGCAGGTCAGTCTAGGTCGTAATATAAGGACACTCCACTCAGACATAGAGAAAGGAGGATGCGTACCGAAAGCGAGTAGTTGTAAACAATAGAAAGAATATCATTTAAAAGTAAATTTACATTTTCTGACGAGTGAGAAAAAGGACACAGAAGTTGAATACAGAGTGCATCACATACAAATTTAGGACCCAACAAGAGAAGGATTTTTTATTCTGCCAGTTAATGGTCTTCTATCGGCATCAAAAACTGAAGTTGATATTTTCAAAAGCAAATCGGCATTGGAGTCAAAAGAAATTTTACTTTCGCAAAAATTTTGACGTGTTTGTCCATACCTATTACCATTAAATTTTGAGCAAATTATATCCTAATTATATAAATGTAGGATAATTGAAATTTTTGTTTTATATTCATGCCGTCTGGTGGTACTGGGATATTTTTTTCTGCCGTTGGAAATAACATTTCGTTGTTACCACTTTTGGATATATTATAACTAATAGCTGTTTTACATTGACAATTTATTCATGAGTAAATTGACGAAGTTCTTCATGAATTAATTCACGAATTTATTGGAAAACAGTGTGGTTTTACACTGCTACAGACTTTGTCAAGTTTTTTGACGTATGAATCAGTTCTACCAATGAATCAAAGAAGCAAATACATTTCAAAAATGTCACCTTTCCACTCATAATTGTAGTGATACAACAGCGGTACCGTTCTGACACATATTATATAAATATTAGTTTCTGTAAGTAACAAATGAGTAAAAACAATGCAAAACTAGTACGACGCCACATAATTATTTACATATTCCAATAACATAACCTCATTACTGATCTGAGGCTGGAAATCTGTTGGGTTGGTACTTCTGAACTTCACGAAGAAATTGACGAAAATTAGAACATGCTCTAATTCGTCAAGAACTTGATGAATAAATTGATGAAGTTATTTGACAGCAGATTTGGTGTATTACACTTGTCCAATTTCTTGATGAAGCGTCTTCATGAATTAATTGATCAATAAATTGTCAATGTAAAACAGCTATAAGTGAAAATCGCTTTCCTGAAATTATGGGCTTTGAGATAACAAATATGGATGGAATGAGGAGTGTTTATTCTCTCTAAAATGGACAAATGAATATTTATGTTTTATTTTTCAGAATCAATTATATGATAATTTAGAATTACCGTTGAAGTTATGCAAATTTTAATCCACTCTGTAAAAATGTACCTATGTATTGTGTATATAAATATGTTAAAAATAAAAATATGCAAAATAACTTTAGATACATTAATTTTGAAAAAAAAAGTTTGCATAACACTTCTCTATCATTTGTTCTTCGTATACCTATTTCATGAAAATGCATGTTTAACATCTCGAAAACCAGTTGAAAATATAAAACAAACGCAAATAGAAAAAAAATCTTTCTAGTCAGTGCTTTAAAAGTAATATTTCTGAAAAAAAAATGCCAGTGCATCACCAGTTGGTGTGAATATATAATAATAATAATAATATCTCTACTCTTCATTCTAACTACGAGAATTAGCCCAGAAGTCGGAGACTTGTGCGGGAGAGGAGGCGGCATATTATCATTATTAAGCAGGCCGCATTTGCGCCCAGGAACGACTTATGTTGGTAGGCCCTAACCACCATTCAGTGCAGGAATGAGGGAAACCTGGAAAACCTCATCAATTAAGGGGGTGGTCAAATGCCAACCGGTGTCAATCTCTCACATTAACCCAAACCAACATTCTTCCACCCTATCATACCTACACAGAGGGTGCCAATCCTCCGTACAAACATAGCTAATTGATTAACAAATTAATTAATTAATTAGTGTTTTTTATTTTCTATTTGAGCAACAGCTCCTGAAATTATAAAACTGTTTTCAAAATTTAATTAAGTATCTTCAATCGTTTTCAAGAAAAACACATTTCCCAGTATAGGTATCTAGATTCCCCTGTACTTATACATTATTCAACAGTTTAATGTCTTTGTTATCCAGTACTGTTACTATAGCTCATTTTTTCAGAAGATCGACATCATCAGAACTGTCAAACACATATAAAATAGTATATGGAATTTTCCCAATATTAAGAGTTATTTTGACATCTGACAAAAATATATTTTTGACATTGGAATTATTAACAGAACGTATAAAATGGTCTCATGGCATTATTGACTAGCTTTTTCCATATACCTACTTATTATATAAAATACGTTTTACATAATACAACATTTTCTCGATGTTGACAATAATTTTGACAGCTGTCAAGTGCTACAATCCATTTTTGGCAGTAGCATTGTAATCGACGTCGGCATAAACATATACAGGGTGGTCCCGAGGTAATGGGCCAAAATTCATGGGTAGATTCCCGAAGCAAATATACTGCGATTTAGCCGAACTTACCTTAGTCCAAAAGTTGATGGTTAAAGAGATACAGGGTGTTAAATGTAAAATATTATTTTAGTTTATTTCCATTTATTTCTTAATAAATGCAAATATCTACACAAAATTTTGGGGTTTGGGGTTCTTTGGATAGAGGAATTGAAATTTGTTCACATTTTGGTTATAAATCATAGAGGGCGCCAGTTGCCGTAGATTGAAGGTGTTGGAAACGACATAACTTTTTTGTACTTTAAGCTATCTCATATTTGGTATCAAATTCTTATTTTCCAACTTTTTTTACACGAAAAAAGGTAGACTTTATGAAAGTAGCTGTCTCGCACTGTTTCCGAGATATTTGGCTTTGAAACTTCCAATGCTAATAGTTGAAATAATTAAAATAATTTTAAAATGTCAAAAACAAGGGAATTTAGAATTAAAAATTGTAATGCACAGTAAAATAGTAAACATTAGTAAAAAATATGCCTTTTTTGACAATAATTGCTCAAAATGTCCACCTCTAACTTCAATACATTTATCAACACGTTTATTAAAAGATTGTCTTATTTTAAAGTATAAATCCTTAATGCGAAATGACTTCGCAGCATTTAAAACCTGCTACTAAAGTTCTTCTCAAGTGTTTATAGTTTCTCCATAAATAACTGATTTCATGTAACTCCAAAAACGAAAACCTCGGCATTTTATCTCACATTTATGTATACGAATATACAATCTAATTTGTAAGCTAAGATGTAATTTTAATTAGATACAAATAATACTTAATAGAAATTAGCATACAAATGACAACAATAAGACAAGTGGAAGACGTCAATTATTTAATTTTCGTCCAAATCCTACTTAAGAAACTTTACCCCTAAATCAATAATACCTGTAGGTACTTAATTGTAATTTAATGCAACAGCATTGGAAGTTTCAAAGCCAAATATCTCGAAAACCGTGCGAGATAGCTACTTTAATAAAGTATACCTTTTTTGTGTAAAAAAAGTTGAAAAATAAGAATTTGTTACCAAAGATGAGATACCTTAAAGTACAAAAAAGTTATGTCGTTTTTAACACATTCAATCTACTGCAGCTAGCGTCCTCTATGAACTTTAACCAAAATGTGAACAGATTTCAATTCCTCTACTCAAAGAACTCCAATCCCCAGAATTTTGTGAGAATATATGCATTTGTTAAGGAATAAATTTAAAAAAACTGAAATAATATTTTACATTTAACACCCTGTATCTCTTTAACTATCAACTTTTGGACTAAGGTAAGTTCAGCTAAATCGCAATATTTTTACTTGGGGAATTTATCCATGCATTTTGGCCCATTACCTCGGGACCAACCTGTATATTGATAGGTATTGTGATATCATTTATATTACATTTTCTACCATTTTGACAGTTAGTAAGAAAGTATCTACCTTTTCGACTCCAAGATGGTAATCAGTAGCCTCAGAAACAAGAATGTGTTTAGATTTTATCATCACGACGCAGAATTGCATAGAACGATTTCTTTTGGAAATGTCCCTGTTCCCATGTCTTTTTGTTTATAACTAATTGTAAACATAGGGAAAATTGTAATATGATAAGATACCTTTTTCATAACTATAAGATTTCTAGTATTGAAGATTGTTTGACTTCATCTGAAGATTTTTAGAAAAACAATTTTTTGATTTTTCATAAGAAAGTTCATCCAACTTAGTTAGTTTAGTGCTTTAATTAATAAAATCACAAATTTGACATTTCCAGATACAAATTGCATATTTGTCTGGCACTTTCGTATGGACTAAGTTGTGAGCAAATCCTTACTATTGCATGTACGAATAAGAAAGTAATAACATTTGTTCGCTGACAGCCAAAATAAAGTACGGTCAATTAACTCTTGCGTTAATTATTCCCCAGTTAAAGCACAGAAGCTAAGTAATATTCTTTTTTAT
This sequence comes from Anoplophora glabripennis, assembly GCF_000390285.2. Lineage (NCBI taxonomy): Eukaryota > Metazoa > Arthropoda > Insecta > Coleoptera > Cerambycidae > Anoplophora > Anoplophora glabripennis. The sequence goes on along the minus strand of NW_019417495.1, from coordinate 349,959 downwards.
TTTCATTCCTCTGCGAGTACTGGCTGGATTGATATGAAATAAGTACTGAGACCACAGTTGTGATTATAATTAAATTTATTTAGGTTACGTGCCCACGCGAATTCTAAATTAGCAGACACAACTACTCTAAGACACCAGCCGTAAAAATAGAATTAACGCTATTTTAAATGACTAACTGCTAGCTAAACCTACTAGATTGAGTGTCTGAAGCGGACTGACATTGGTCATATGTTAGAAAATATTTTTGCGAAAATACATATTTTAAACCCATAAATGACGTTTTAAAAAGTATCAAAAACGTACGTGGAAAATCGTAAAATTAATAGACATAAATAGTTACGCTAAGCTTTGTTTCCTTTCTTTTATTCGTGTTTTGAATAACATTACTAAGTATTTGTTGTAAACAAACGCCTTTAAGTGTGGGTGATATATAACCTACAAAGTATGTCGTATACCAATTGTCAATGCTAGTAATTGCCTACTTGTACAAAGCCGTACTGTGTTCTACAGGCATAGAGCGACTTATTATCTAACCTGTAGGTAATGTGAAAGCATGATTACAGCCTCGTCTAATATTGAACTGTACCCGCAATATTTAGTAAACAGTTAAATTTGATCGTCAACAGAAACACCAGTTTGATAATAAAAATACAATGAACATAAAGAAATAACACGAAGACGCAAATAAATACGTCTTCTTTCATTTTTCTCCATACGTATATTCAGAAAACTATCTCCTACATATCCAGTAGTGCCATTGTCAATTTTGATATTACCATCTAATATCAGATAGTGTTCCAATATTACCGATTTCTTAACCTAACTTTAATTAAATTATTATTTTGCCGCTATTATTGTTAACTGAAGTAGTATTATTTAATTTGTACTATTTCAAAAAATGATAAATTATGTTATACAATTAATTTTTCCAAACTTTTTCATAATGTCTTACCTTTAAAAAAATTGCACCATTACAAATACTTAGTACACTACTACTACTAGAAAAACCTACCGCTGACTGAAGTATTTTTCACACTAAAGTAAAAACTTTTCCATGAGTAAATTCTCCCCCTTATGTTGATTATAGTTTATGCATCGTCCGAAAAGTTTTGTAAAAAAAATTAGTATTCGCTAGTAATCTACTTTATTCTTTAGTTCTGTAAAACACGGCATACCTGGTGAATTTTAATATGTTGGATGGAAATTTCTTCGTAAATGATGAGTATTTTGAACTTGAAAATAGGAAGGTAAACAGAGATCTGATATTTTTAATTCCATGAAAACAGTGTATTTTTATCACACTTTCAATAACAAAGATGTTTCTATTAACTAACTGCGCAAGTCATATTATTCAGACATATCTTTCCACGACTTAGATAAAATATGTTGTTTTCAATAAACAGAAACAGTACCAAATCTTTATGCCGGGTTAGGAATTTAAGCAAACAAACGTTTTTATGCGATTGCAAAATAAAAGCATGCCTGATTAATTAAAAGAAAGTTTTTAATAATTTTACCAAGCTGAACGCAAATAATTTCATAGGTATACAATATTGATTTTGACAAATTATATTTTCACAAAAAAGCACCTAAATTCGATTTTTTTACAAATATCATGTTTTTTAATAATCAGTTACAGTTTTGGAGGCAAGGAAAATTGTATAGGTACCTACTTACGCAGTGTAAAAGGTTATTGGTTATAAATATCAATTCCCGTTAATCTCTTTATTTTGAAGTTTAAGAAAAAAATATTAAATACTAATCAACTACATAGAACTGTTTTACTCAGGCTGTTATTAAAAAGCGTGGCAAACTAAACATATGTTTTTTAAATGGGACATCCTATATATTTTTGGATTTTTAAAATCTGTGTTTCTTGCTGATTCTAACAATGTACCTACACATGTTGTATATTTAGTCTAACTGTTTATAAAATATTGGAGGATATTTAGGCACTCGCTAATATTTTTCTTCAGTTTGTCAAAATGCCCTCCAATTTGTCAAAATGGCCCCCTTACGACAATAGCGTTTTAATTTATTTAATATTTTGCTATTATTTCATAGTTCTCATTTATTAATTCTATTCCTTCAGTATATTGGACTGTAATTAACATAACCCCACACAAAATGTATTCGGAGGACCGAAATTAGGGCTATTTTCAGCCCACTGAATTTTGAATTGAAAATATAATTTAATATAATAACTTATTAACGCTATTATAATACCCACCTACAAAAATCTACTTTTTTATAATTTTGGGATCCTCTGTATAAATCTTATTATTATGTAAAATATAAAGAATTATAATACGCATGATAATATATTTTATAAGCCTTATGCTTTGTTGATTCTAAACAACATAAGTATGTATTATCTTCAGATAAAAATATAATAACAGTTGTAAAATATCTGACTTAGTAAATAAACACTTAGCCAAAATACAATGTACTTTATTTGGGTTTCCAGACAACAACACGTCTAAATGTACAAAAATCTGAACGTAAATACCTATACAGGTATTTATAAGGTAGGTGTTTATAATTATAGAAACTAAAAAAAGCAAGACGAGTTTCTGCAAAGTTCGGAGATGGTGTGAAGCACCCCTGAGCATCACCAGCGTGCGATCCATCGCAATAAAAATAAAATTAATTTCTGTAACGGAAAACGCGTCTTACGGAAAGTGAAGCGACACGGCAGTGTTTTGAGGACGTACAATGACCCCTAGGTTCTGCACCGCAAACGGAGTGATGCGTCAGAGCCAGTTCACAGGGTGCGCTTTTACGTAAAAATCGGTAAGCGCCTGGCGCGCTAACCTCTGCCGATTCCGTCGACACCGACTTTCTGCAAAAATGCAGAATTTTTTGAACATTTTTTGTCGAAATGATCGATTAAGGTTTAGGTTCAGTTAATTTAGGTTTGCCTAACCGGAAATATCACAGTGAGAAATAGCGCTCCTAAAAACTATCAGTTTCATTATAAAATTGGCTACAAATTGACTAAAAAGTCAAATGTGACAGTTTCAAACATTAAGTCAGTTTGATAGCTGAAGTTTTGATAACGAAAATATAATTATACCTTAATCTAAAGTTGCTTCGGTTGAATGTTTTTGAAACACACAGAATTGCGCAAATATTTCGAAACATGAATGAAACTCGAGTTGGAGACATAAATAACTAAAGGGTAAAAGTTTAATTAATATTTACACAATTATATGTACCAGTGACAGAGATACGGGGAGACAAACTTATTAGGAATACCAGAATAACGACGCCATTGCTTGTTTTGGAAACTCTTACGTTAATTTGATTTGCAAATTTTTTTTAAGAAAAATTTATTTATAAAAAAATATTTTTATTATCGTAATGTAGTCCCTTAAGCAGCTGAATAAATCCAAAATAATTTTTAAAGTGCGTGTTTCACAAAAAAAATTAAGAATTTTTTGATTTTAAATACAGTTTTAAATACAACATAATCATCAAGTCCATAAAATTCACTGGCGTACTTTGCCTTCTGCTATCCCTCAGAAAATTTAAAATTTTTGAGCCATTTTATTCCTCATAAGTAACTGCTTTGTATTTAAATATTGTATTTAGTTTTGTAATTAATATTGTATTTGCAACAAAAAAAAATGTAACAGTTTTGGAGTTACTTTCTTATTCCACTGTAGTGTAAGCTTATTTTAGATTAAAATAAATCATAAACTCAAATTTCATTAATATAACGAGCGTTCAAATAAAAACGTGGTCAAGTTGGTTCTGAAAATTTGGACGTAGGGCGTAGCATATAGCAAATGAACTTAAACGTCATCTGTCAAAGCGCTATATCGCCGCTTTGTTATTGAAACTGACAGCTGCTATACAGCTCGTTGAGAAATGAGGTTAAGTTGGTCGCTATAAGCTACGCTCTACGTCCAATCTGTCAGAGCCAACTTCGACCACGTTTTTATTTGAACGCTCGTTACATCAAAGTTTTAGGTACAAAATATATGCATATTTGTCATGTTCTTCAAAATCTTAAACACCAGTAGGTAAGGTATATTTGGTTCTCCTATTTTAGCCTCAAGTTAGTTGGGTAAATATATACAGGGTGTTTCATAATGATGTGCAAATATTTTAAGGTGTTTAAAAAGTAATTTTAGGGGGGGTACTTTAATTTTTTTTATTAAATTTTTAGTTCATATTTGCTTGGCTTTTCCTATTGATAAAAAAAGAATTTTTGCAAAAAATGCGTTAAAAATGGCGATCGTTCTTGGTAACTGTTATACTAATTATGTGTACCTAATCGCAACGAAAAATAATTTATTTTTTTGCTCATAAACCATTAAGTATACGATAAAATGGGAAGAGTAAAAAAGTTTCTAAATGAAATGTAGTATTAAAAGCTACTTTTCTTGTTGGAATTGGCTAAAATAAAACCAAGGGGTGCTAAATTATTTCATTCAGAGACGTAAACCAGAAAAAAATAACTACCAAAAAATACCATTCAACTAGTTGTTAACGTGTATCAAAATTCAAATTTCTAAGTTCAATGGTTTTCGTAAACAAAAATAAAAGCAATTCGGCCATTTTGAGATTTGAATATTTTCTCAGGGAGGGCTCAAATCAAAAAAATATATAGGAAAGTATCCCCTCCCCAATATTACTTTCTAAACACCTCCTTAAAATATTTGCACATCATTATGAAACACCCTGTATATGTTAAAAAGTTACAAGCCCTTAAAAATAGTCTTTTATTTATTTATTTAACTCATTTTTTAAAATATACAGGGTTACAGTTAGACAGAGTTTTTTATCCTACATCCTAAAAAAAATAATTTTTAAATCTGTCAAAAAACAAAGAAGCTACAGGCTTGTATCACGTTTAAGGGCGACACCCTGTATATTTCAATAAAATTCGGTGTAAGTACGTAGCTTGAGGGTAAACATAAATTTGTATACTTAACTCCTAAAATATAAAAGTCGCTAAGAATATCTGCAACAGAACTTTGTTCATCCCCATTATGTCAGAAGGTTGTTTGAAGAAACGGTTATGTTTTATGAAACTCACCATATTTACTTCCTCGAGAAAAACAGATATCAATGTTTTATTGCTGTTGTCTACTAAGGGTAGTTGAGTTGGCCTTTACCTCATTATATAGACGCTGACCTTTGAGTAAAGATAAATTGATCTAATACGAATAAAAAACTGAATTATATTACAGTACTTTCAAATACTCTGTTTTCTATAACCTATAACTGCGGCAGGAAATTGAAATGCAACAAGTATTTTTTTTACAGTATATAAGGTAACTTCACATATAAAACCTTCATAAATGATTACAAACCACGAGACCAGTATGTAGTTTTGTTTGGGACAGTAATTTTATTTCCTTCATATGACAATTAAATTTCGGTAAAATTAATAATTATTAAAGTGATAAGATCAATACTACATTAAAGCACAATATTCTGCTTCATCCGCTGGCGATTGGTGTAATTTTTCATGTGATTCTATTCAACCAATCAGCCATCGTATTATTTCGAGCGTAGAAATAACGGTTTGTCATTGTTCATTGTAAACGAATCATTAGTATTTTTGACAAGATTTAGGGATGCATATATACGTGTTTATTATAGTAATTGCGTTAGTTTAGCGTACCTAAGTTATATGTAGGTATATTGTAGTTTTATTCCAAAAGTTGCTAGTCTTAAACTGGTCAATTTATTGTAATATCAAAAAGTAACTACAATTTGTTACAATTTACTTACCAATTCTTGAACAATTTAGGTATTGTGTCAAATGTTATTAACTCAAAATTAAATGTAAAACCCGTTGAAAAATAATAATTTCATTTATTATTGAGTTCGGTGTAACTATTGTAGCGGTAAATTAATGTCGACAATTAACGGTTATTAGTTTATTACTTAATTGTATATGTTTTTGTTTTGTTATATGAGTTCTATTAATTTTACATAAATATCAAATTATGATCTTCCAAATGCAATTTTAGGTTGCTAATTAAAAAATATACAATAATTAGATTATACTTAACGGCAAATAAAGAAGAAATACCAAAAACCAAACAAATACTCTTCAATGTGATATGAATGAGAACAGTTCTCGAAATACTTACTTCTTTAAATGATGTTCTAAAAGTAGCTAACTCCATAACTAATCGGTATAACAGAATCGGTATAAAATATCCTTTTCTGGTAAATTTTATTTGAATTCGGTGAATGAAAGATCATTTCAACTTATCGGCTGTTACTTTAAACAATCCAAATTTTAAAAAATTATCGAAAATTAAATGTATATTTCTACAAAATTCTTTTTAGATCAGTATCAACAATCTGATGCTGAAAGATCCAGAATCATTTAAAGTGAAGGTTATAAAATTCATCTAAACTACTTTATCTCTATTCAAAATTTCTTTCTATTGTCAAAAATATTATTTGAACCGATCCTCCAGACTAATGAAAATAACAAATCATTAGTACTGTTGATTATGGCAATAGAAAGTTTTAAAGTAAATACAGTGTAGAACTGATTTTTTTTTATTAATAGAACATCTAGGGAACCGCGACTTGGCTAGGACACCCTGTAGATGTCCATAGTTGAGTTAGTTTCCCTGTTTTAGGGTTTTATGATATTTTGCGGTTTTCAATTTCTTCTTAAGGTCTACGTGCTAAACGAATATACAGGATATGAAAATACTGATAAACTTACTAGTTTTAAACATAATTTAGATTTGACCATTTCTCGACAATGGTTATCTATTTCAATATTTACACAATAATGTATCTGTGAATGAAATGTCAACATTAAGCATCTTATGTTCAATAACCCGAACAGGTTTACGTTTAACCATCGTTTGTAGCTGATTATTTTTTTTAGTTTTTCGTGAATATTAGTTACACCGTATGTACACACGAAAAATGAGTTAAATGAGCAACGAGAAAAAGAAGCAGAACTTTTCTCTCCTATTATAAATGTTTGGAAAAGTTCCAATTTGCAACGATTATAGTTCAGTGGCCAAGAAAAAAGTACAATTTCTTTACATTCTTTCTAACTTGGAAGTAACATTATAATCATTTTTATAGATAAATATGCGGGGATATCGTAGAGGTATTTTGTAATACAGTGAAATGGTAGAAGAACAAAATGTAAGTGGAAAGCTGAATGTTTCGATGGCATGCTCAAGTGCAGTATACACACAGCTTCAAAAGTTTTGTCACAGACGATTCTAGTTTGAAAAAATTAAATAGGTATAAAAGTTTTAAAATCATATTTTGATTCTCAAAATTTGTGATGAGATGGCAACTTTGTCAAAGAAAGAATTTCATCAAGAAAGAAACTACTTAGGCAATGTAAATATGTATAACATTTGAAGAACTGAAGATAAAACAATAGAAAATAACACCAAACATGAACAATTTAAAAAGTAACATTTCATTTCAGTAAAATGAAAACAAAAAATTGTAGGCCACTAAAAAGTAGAAAGAAAAGTAATATTTTCAAAATTTTAAACAAAAAGATAAGTGAAGAGATTGTTTCTATAAATTTATTTTTGCCTAATCAGAAATATTTTGTACTCAGAAAATAGATAATAAGTCTTGATTTCACTGATAATATTCTTCATTAATAATATTAATAATATTAATAATATTAATAATATTAATAGTATTAATAGTATTAATAATATTAATAATATTAATAATATTCAAAAATAGCTGTTTTTAGTTAAAAAATATTTTATTAGAATTGCTGAAAGACTAATGTAACAACTTTTGTGTTGTGGTTATCTTTATTTTATAAACTTAATTCTATTCCATAGCGATACACAGTAAAAAATAACAGTGTAAATTCAGTTATTTATGAGTAAAATTATTTTATTAAAAAAGAAACGATCACACACGTTTTAGTTAGAAAACTTTGGGTTTTCTAAGTAAGAACGATAGAAGATATTGTAAGAAAATCACTTAATATTTCAATATTTGAAATATTCTATTGACGATTTTCTTGTCTGAAATATAGTAATATCACGTTTTTTTTTTCAATTATTAAAAATTAATGTTTCAAGTTTATATAAAAGTGCAAATTGCTCATTTTTAGACATTAATTGGGATAAAATTAAATCAATAAAACATAGAAAAACATTGAAATAAATTAAAATGTAAATACATGTCAAGAATTATGTTCATAAATTTAACACAACAAATTTAAAGTAAATACGTCTTTATAGAAATTAATTAAGACATTTTGGTCCCTAAAAAAATGTAGCGGTCAGAATTTTTAGTTTTGAAGATGTTTAGTTACAGATTATTAGTTATTCGTTTGTTATTTATTATTTTAAAATACAGAACCTTCATAATTGATTACAAGCCACGTGCCCAGTAGTTTTGTTTGGAACAGTAATTTTATTTCTTTCGGAAAAATTAAAAATTATTAAAACAATAAGATCAAGATTTCATTAAAACACAACAGTCTGTTTCACCGGCTGTGGTTGGTGTAATTTTTCACGATATTCTATTCAATCAATCAGCGATGGCATCATCTTGAGCGTAGGCCTAACGGTTTGTCATTGTTCATTGTAAACGAATCATTAATATGGGTAACGTCAAGATTGAGGCAATTTTCGTTACCAGTACCTGTCGTGCAATGTTGGGTTGTCTCAGCGGTCACGTGACTTGTAAACATTTATAAAGGCTCTGTTTAGGGCTCTCTTATATAAAAAATTACAGTAGAACTTACATTCATATCCGAAATACATTCCAGAGCGCAGTAATTTATATCCAACGATAAAAAAATTTTTTTTTAATATCTCAAGACTCTGCCTTGCGTCCACTGTAAACGGATATATTAAATATTTTATATTATTAAATTTTTACCTAACAAGCAACCCAAAGTTCTTTGTAAAATGCGTCGTGAATTACACGAACTTGTTTAAGCTGTAGATCACACCGTGTATATTAATTGCTCCAACACGGACTGTTGCGAAATTCGAAACGAGAGGAATTCAGAAGTTGAGCGTATTTTGCGCCTTTGTTGATTTTTTGCGAGGAGTGTACGCCGTATCCCGTTCACGAAATAATATCAAGCGTCTCGGGCGGCATGGTATCAAATTAGGTGTCATTGACCTTGGCTGATTAAATTTGGTCCCCCTAGGCTCTTGACTCAATGTTTACATTTCACTCATTAAATATTGGGAGTGTTTGTGTATTTTTTTCGGAATTTTTTATATGAAAAAGTGTATTGTACGATATGAGATCGGACAATGGTTTAAATCGGAATATCTATAATTAGGAAATTTTTATATGTTCCAAATTATCGGTTGAGGCTTATAGCGTTCATGATTAATAACAGTCTCAAAGTTTTAAGCTAGTCAACTGTGTATTAAAAGTTGTTTAAAACAGGTATTTAGATCTTTGTAGAAATAAAAGAAATTATACATTTCTTTTATTCTAGGATGGTTATTAGTTTCAAAATTTGTTAGCAAAGTGGTACTTGCTGGAACAAAAACCTTAATTTTATAAAGTCATGGTTTTCTAATAAACAGTTTAATCTCAAGAAATAGTTAAGAAAAAATTTCTTCTAAATATTATTTTTTAATTGTTTCACTTTTGGATTTTATTAAAGTTATAAATTTATTTAGATGATGATCATTCAAGTTCAAATATTTCATTATACATATTTTCATATACACCCCTAAGTTGGCGAGGTACGATATTAGGAAAAGTATAGGCCCTAGAACTTCGGGAAAAAGATTTTGATGAATAAATCGACCAAGAGAAATCGCGCAATCTACATACCAAAACATAGAGTTGAATTTTTCTCAGAAATGTTTCCTATTCAGGTATATTAAATAGTACAAATATGGATAACTTTTGTTATTGATATTTTGTTCTATCTCACGACAGAAAGGGTGGGAGAAACCCCTAATATTTGATCAGAAAAATGCATTTTTATAAGGGTTGGCTCATCAAAAGCCCATATTGTTATACCTCGTTCGAAAGGTCTTTTCATGCTTTATTGGGTGGTAAATGCGTAATGTCATTTACCTAAATATGGAAACCTATAGATGGCGGTTTATGAATTTTTGTCGAAAATTTTAAAAGCAATGCTATAGTTTTCTTTACATAAATAAATTCAGCATACAAAATTGATGAATATAGGATAAGTTCGAAATTTCTAAACCCACGCAAATGAGTGAGTCAATAATAATCTGAAAACAATAACAAACAGATATTGATATTATGTAAATAAAGAACAATTAAATTTTAGCAAAAGTAAAGAACTTTATAAATGCTCAAAATGCATAGCATTACTTTCAATGTAGGAATTTAACCTTCGCTGCGTGTTTAAGAGGGTTCTTTTATAATCGCCTTTTGTTTTGGTAATTAAATGTCTTTTCGTTAGCGTCGTGTTCCTCGATTCATTATTATCATTATTTATTTTTTGCTCACTAATTTGCGAATAACTTGATAACAAAAAAAGATATCGAACCTTTTTTGGAGTCAAAATGTAGCTATTTTTACTACTACTTACTACTACTACTGACTACTACTAATACTGGAATTTAGTAAAAAGGGCAAACATTAGTTCATAAAAAAAATCACAATAATCGGGTCATATTCAATGCTTATGACACTTAAAATGTCATTTTTTTCAAAAGTTTTGTGTTTTTTTTTTAATATAATTTTATTCTATTAATACTTAATTATTATTCACAAGAAGGCTATCTGAAGAAACAATCCTAAAATGTGGAAGTAAACGATCTCTTTTTACTGTTGTTTTGTCAGAGATAATGTTAGAATAATAAAAATATAAGACATTTCTTTTAATAATTATATTATTTAAGAATATCAATATACAGGGTGTTCCAATTAAAACTTCCCACCTGAAAAATATCGGAATAAAAAAAAAACAAAAAAATCTTTGTTTCCTGAGATTCAAATTTGGTTCCAATGTAACCCAGGATAGCTACCTGATTATCCTCATTACGTACGACCTGTTCACGTTGATGCTTTCTGTTTGCAACCGATCCAGTTTCCGAAAATTTATGCACTAAATCCAAGACATACTGATGCGAAGTGTTTTTGTCAGGATGACGATCATTAAAAATCTGTGCTGGCTGCCGTGCACAGTCATTATTCTTGTAGGACAAACTAATTATTTCCGTTTTTTCAGCAATTGTATAAACCATTTTCACGAACTGGAATTCAATCGACTTTGTGATGATTTTGCGGGATATTGTCGCGACAAGACAAGTCGAGACAATATTATCTCGTTTAAAGTAAAACAGGTAAAAAAGTTGAACTGATGAGTATGAAGTTTTTGTATTTACAGATAAACGAAAAATCAAAACAAATTTTTTTTAATCGAAAAATTGTTGAAGAATGTCGTCAGATAACGCCCGAAATGCTTCGAAATGTTCGTTCGGAAGTGGAACAAGGATTTTATTATTGTACGGGAGCGGAGGGAAACGAATTTGAACATTTAATAAAATAACATTCTTTCATTCATTGATATTTCGGCTTATTCTTTAAGTGATGATTTTATTGTCATATCCAAACCAAAGTTTAAAAAGTCGTATGTCGTCGTGAGCAGAATTGAAAAAGTTTTGAAATGAGGCGTCATTCAACATATGGTGCCATTTAAAGTTTAAGGGTATTTTACACGCCTGTCTAAGGAGTAGCTTCCAAGACACCAAAACTTACGCCATCACGTGTCCCCCTTGAAAAGAATGCCAACGTGTCTGTTTTTTTTTTTAATTCCGATATTTTCCAGGTGGGAAATTTTAATTAGAACACCCTGTATGTAAGTGTTTTAGTTGTATTTGGACATGTCATTTTTAGTTTATATTTTGGATCATTTTATTTATTACTAGCTATTTACTAGATATTGCTAGTGTAATTCAATGGGCATGTAGCCCATAGAGAAGTTGTTTCGCGCAATATCAATTGTTAGGAATCTTGTATGTGGGATTAGATCTTTTGCGTTTGTTTGGCTTTATTTGATATAATCTTTAAAAAAAAATTAATTTGTTTGAATTAGCTTAATACTTTTACAGTAAAGTGTACAGTGTAAATTTGTTTATTAATCGTTACACATTTCTTTGTATTCCAGGGTTGATATTGCAAGATAACAAAAAAGAATTGCTTGAAGATAAGGATGCAAAATTTTGTGCAAGATTAACATCAGCTTAATTTTGTCTTATCATTGTATTTTAATAATAATATTTATCCACGACTATTGTATAATGTACCCATTATACGTCTGTTTGCTCGACCTTATTAATACCCATTAATCACGGCAGTGATTAATGAGTCATTAATCACTACTGTCAGATGCTTCCTTGATTTAGCTATAATATTATATTGTTCTGCTACAATCAATCGGTTTTTAAAATTTTATCGTGTAAACCACTAAATATTTTCAATTCAGTGCTGTACATATAAAAAAAAATTAAAAAAGTGAATTTTCCTAGACCAGATTCGAACCCGGGACCTGCGGTTGGAAGGGAAGGAGCATCTACACTGAGCCATCAGCGACTTCGTTGTGCGAGTCGTATATCTGTTTCTTAACATACCATGTTTTTCGAAACATTTCATAAATCTAAGTAGCTTTTAAAACAAAACAAATTTGACTCAAACCTGTCAACATTATTGTTTGTGTGCATAGATTTCTCAGTGTTTTGATATTTTGTGTTAAATTGCGTTAAAAAACGAACTAAAAACAAAAAAAACTTCAACAAAAATATTTAGTAGTCGTGGATAAAGTATAGTATTCTACTCCCGCATAATGGCTATTATCCACTCGGTGATTTAGGCCACTCGCCTGCGGCTCGTGGCCGTAAATTTCACCTCGTGGATAATACCCATCATTATACGCTCGTTGAATAATATACTATTGTACAATACTTTAAATATTAAAAGATCAGTGTTTATTCAAAATATTTTTTTTTTACTTAAGTACTTAATAAATAACAAAAAAGCGAAAAGTAATAAACGGAACACAGTCCTTCTTCTATCATTGGAGAAATAATTGACATACAAATAACAATATTCAAATGGTCATTTGAACAGCTGTGGATAATAATGAGTTTCCTAATTAAAAATTTATGATCTTTATAAAACACGGTAAATTTATTTGATACTTTAAACGTTTTAGGTAAGATATTATTTTGTACACAGCTGTACCTTCGCCAACTGTTAAAAAATTGTATAGGTATTTTTTGAGTTAATTTTTTAATAGACATAATTTATGCGAATAACTAGATATCTTTATGAATATTAAAGTAGACAAATTGCGATTAGTAATGAAAAAAAATGCCAGATAAATGACCTCCTGCAGTGTTTCAATTTAAGTGATTTGCTCAATTATGTTCTCTTTCAGATGTTGATTGGTTTGAGGATTTTCAGCATAAGCTTTGCTCTTCAAAAATCGCGATACATGCATTGGTGGCCATTTAATATCTTCTCTTCGAGAAATTATTCGATTACCAAATTTATATTTCAAAAGATCGATTGTTTCATCGATCTGTATGACATGTTGTATCGTCTTGTTGAAACCATATATGCTGCACATAAATAAGCTTCAATTCATCCCATAAAAGGTCATCGTTCGATATCGAGCATCATTCACAGTATCAACGTTTCCAGCTTAATTTTCCAAGAAATATGGACCAATCACTCCACCAGACCAAAAACCACACCAAACAGTAACTTTTTGTGGATGCATTGGTTGTTCCAATATTACTCGTGGATTTTCTTCGCCCCAGAGACGACAATTTTGTTTTTTTATATGTCCACCAATTTCAAGACGAGAACATTAAAAATAATTCTTGTGTTAACTGTATTTTGTAAACCTTTAAGTAGATATCCTTATGCAAAATATTGAATAAAGTGGTTTGTTTAAGCCCAATTGCTGTGAACGATGACGAATTGATGTGACTGTAAATTTTACTTCTTTGATCTTGAATTGAACCAGTTCTTCAAATTTCTTCACGATATTTCGAATGGTGCTGTTTTTTAGGCAATTTTTTTTCCATATTTAGTACGATATTTTCTGCATAACTCTCACCAAATTTAAAATAATTTTTAAAAATATTAACTACTTAACAGCTGGCAAAAAATCAAAACCATTCTAGTACAAAAAACACAAATGGCGGCAAATTTAAAAAGTTAACTCAAAATTGAACACCGTCTAGATTTCACTAGCTAATAGTATATTGTACAGAATTTTATTAATTAATTTAATAACATTTTTCTATTTTTTTTCTATTTTCTGTATAGCAAAATAGACATTGTGAAGGCCAACATTATTTGGTTATACATTATAAAGTAATTTAACAAACACGACTCTTGTTTTTAATGAAGTAATTTTTTGATAAACTGACGGTTAGAGTTACATATTTACGTTAATTTGTTTATGGAGCTATTAATAGCCTACCCGCGATATTGTTTTTATAAACGTTGGTGTTTGTGCAAGAGCTTCGTTGTGATACAATCAGAAGTATGAAATTCATTATGATTGGTCTGAATATCATCGGCTGTTGCGGAATAGCGTCTGTTAGAAAATGAAATTTGCAGTTTGGAAAATTTTCCATGATGCGAAATGACTGTAATTAGGAAACAAAGAAACTTAACTGCTTATTGTTCTGCACACTTTTATTTTAGCAAAAGCACAACAATCAGTCAAGACCATCGTTGTTATCTAGCCATTTAATGAACACAAATGAATCAACGAAATATTTGAAAAAGTAATAAGTTATAAGCGAAATATTTGATACAAAGTATGACATTACCACTGCCAAACTAGCAGAGAGCGACGTGCTCTTTTGCAAGCACTATGAAAGAAGATCTATGTATATCACACTAAACGAAACAAAATTTTCAATGAATGATAATATACTATGCGGACTAGCGTTGAATTACCCGCACAGTATCCAGTAAACAGCTAAGACCATTCTTCAGCAGAACCGCAAGATTTATACCGGTTTCGGAGCTATATTAGCGTTGGAGTTTCACTGCAATTAAATCGCCGCTGATTAAGCAATAGCCAGCACTACCAGTCGTTGTTGGTACTGCCAACTTAACAACATAATAAGATATCACAGAATTGTCACATTATTTTGAAGAATTCCGATGAAAAGTGACAAATAAAAATAGTAATGCTATTTAATTATATTATTATACAAATATTTTATGTTTATTGATGTATAAGTAGTGGTAGATAGTAGGAGGCGAAATATTAATATTTAGCTAATTATACCCTAATGGCATGTTAGGTAAAAAAAAGATACAACAGGGCACCATTGTAAAGCATGTAATGAAGATATGTATTAGTATTCAGTACTGTATCGATAATTAGCCAGAGTTTACATAACAATTTTCATAAAAACGCAAATTCGATATCTTTCCCGGAAAAAAGCAGAAACCCAACTTTCATTAATAAAACCGTAATAAATGAGCTGTAAAAGGAAGTAACGTAAAATACACTAGGAAGACAGTAGCTAGCTTGTTCTGCTTTATATACACATGTGTGGAGTCGATAACCTATATCTAGATTACGAATATAATTATGCAGCTAGGCTGCTGTTTATATATGAATGCATACATACCTTTCAAATGTTAGACGTTAGTGTTGGTTTTATTATCGTTCTACATGCCTTTACGACGCGAGGAAAAGAAATAGGGAAGCCATAAACATAATGCATAAAAACATCGAAAAACAAATGTCCAATTTATTGCCAAGAATTATTCTAAGAGCTAATGGCTTCAGCTGTATCTGAAATGTACATCTGACTGGAATTGAAAAATAGGGTAAAACGACGAATGTTAGTTAAGAACCCATTAAACTTGAATTTAATTTTTTTTATATTTTACAAATCAATGCAAAACGTAGAAAATGTCACAGTTATTGTTAACTGACAATTTGGGACTTTTTTGAGCTGCCTTATAGAAAGTGCAAAAATAGTAATCAGTAATAGAAATTTTATAAAGTTGGGGCTTGGTTTAAAAAATAGAGGTAGTTAGATAACTAGATAAAAAATAACTATTCAATTTGCTATTCAATTTTTAGGGACTATAAGTGTCAGTACCAGGTTTCGATATAGGTTGTTATGGTCAGGTTTTAATGAAGTTGTTTCTTAAGAAGTTGGCAGTATTAGCAATAAACTGGCAAGAGAAAAAGATATAAACCCAGAGAAAGAGAAACAGTTTTTTATTTACATGATCTTATCTACTCTGGAGTAGATACTGTGCAAAACCATCCTTATCATATCAACTTCGACGTCACCTGTTACATGGGTGTTGTACAATAATGAAAACGTAATATTGACAGTTGGTAGAAAGAAGCGCAAAAACAAACGCTTAGGTGGCGAATTCTGAAAGGAAGTTGAAGTTAGAACAGCGCAGAGTGAAAAGTAAGACGATCGGTGCACGGTGAAAATATATACGTAGTGAAAAATTAAAAGTGTTTAACCGGTATTAATTAGCAGGTAACATTCTTTAAGTACTTTGTTGTTAATTGTTCTATGTAATCTTATGCTTGTGTGATTATAAATGTTTCATGATAAAAATTCTGTGTATGTTTAGCCTTCATTGTCTTACGCTCAGGGGCGTATATTTTTCTAACGTAAAATTGTTACAATTATTATTAAAGATTGCTCATTATTTATTACATGTTAAAATATGTATATATTGTCGTGACTGCCCGGATATTGCAATAACAACTCCTTTGTTTCACATTTAACTTGTTTTGTCATTATTTCTTGTGCTCACTTTATGCCATACGCCTATAAGAGCCTTGTTGAATTCACTAACATTTTCGGCCTTGAGGCACGATTCTGAAAATAAAGAATAATTAAATACAAAAAAAGAATTGCTAAAACGAATCTTCGGAAATCTCAACTCATAGCTGGATTGCCTCCCGTATGGGACTCCAGTACCTTACTTATTATTATTGTTATTATTATTGTTGTTATTATTGTTGTTGTTGTTATTATTATTATAACCTCTTCAGTTTTACTTGGAAGTGTGTATGTTTAATTTGAGTGAGTTGACATTTAGTGACACATTAAATAAGTCAGGTCTTAATTATAATTAGCAAAGGATCCTAATTTATGTCTTTTGTTAGCGGTTGTTTTGTATTTATATTTGGGTAGTTAGAGCAACGACCGTGGGTTTCTCTGCCATGCTCTTTCCCCACAGGAGCTCTAGGTGAGCCTGGCACTCTCATTTTATGTTAAATGATTGTTAATGTTGTTGTTGTTTTTTCTATGTGTCACATGTTTAATTTGAATACTGTTGTACGTAAATAATAAAGTTAAGTGTATTTACTCTGCTTTTGTTTTATAAAATTAAACCATACTTCCCCTCTTTAAAGTTAGTAGCCAGCGCCTTCCGGTCAATTAAAAATAGATGTATATAACGTAGGTATTCCTTATGACGATCACATATTTTTGGCCACAACTAGGTTTATATTTTTTTGATCGAACCCCGGGTTGTTATACTACAATACAGTGTGTATTTTGTTCATTAATCGTTTATAAAAATGGAAACAATTGATCATAACTGTACCTATATATGGAAACTATACCTAGAATAAAGAAGAAGGAACAAATATATTACATTTTCGATTGTTTTTTTAGAGAAATAAGTATGAAATAGATGCGTTCTAAAGTAAACAGGGCTTTTCGAAAATAGATATTCCTAGTGAGGGCATCTATGAGCATGCGTAGGAAAGGTAGATCCTTCACTGATGTACTGTCAAAATTTCATGACATTTGGATGAATAGAAGCGGTTATCGCGCCTGAAGCGACAGTATGTTTGTGTCATCATTACAAAAATGAGCATCGAACAACGAGCTAATATTAAGTTTTATTTTAAACTTGGTAAAACTTTTACCTACACGATTCCATTGATGAATCAAGTTTATGGTGATGATTGTTTATGCCGTGTCAGAGTTCATGAGTGGTATACGCGGTTTAAAAATGGTCGTGAGGACATAAATGATAAGCAACATGTTGGCCAATCGAAATACGTGATCACCGTAGATTCCATCAAAACTGTGTGTGATAAAAAATCTGCCACAATCTTTCATTGAAATTCATAGAATAGGAACTGAGCATCTCAAAAACATCAGTTTATCTCATTTTACCGAACATTTGGGCTACCGAAAAGTGTAAGCACGGTTTGTTCCCACAAGTCGACTGACGATCAAAAATTGGTCAGATTCCAACATTCGAAGGACATCATCAATAAGGCCAAAAAGGACAAAAACTTCCTTTAGAACATTAAACGTGATAATTCAGAGACCAAGCGGCTAAGTGCCAAGTGCACTAGGCGAGACCAAACCCAAAGAATCAAGAGGAGTCAAAAGTGAAGACAATGTTGATTTGATTTTACGATTTCAAGGGCATTGTGCACAAATAGTTCGTTCCACAGGGCCAAACCGTGAACGTACAGTTCTATCTTGGCGTTTTGAAGCTTTTAGTGCATCGTATTCGTCGAATTCGTCCAGTAGGAATCTGGCGTTTGCTGCACGATAATGCGCCATCTCGGATTTGCCAAAAAAGTTTTGTTCTTATTTTTAAAAAGTCCTGTTTACCTTGCAGCACACATTTATGTGGCAATAGCTTCAAATTTATTATTTTTAGTAGGTAGAATAGAAAATGAGCAATAATTGATACAGTAGCAACCAATGAATGATTCGATTAATTGGTTATTACATATTTAAAATACTATTCGTGATACATACATCAAGAAAGAATCATCTGGAAAAAAAACTAACTATTTTCTGCTGTTGTCGGTTTGTGCTAGTTCATATTGGTACTTAAATATTACTTATAATAGAAACAGCTTTAAGATATGCTGTGTTTAAACTGATGACATGGTCTCTTCGATAATCCATATATGTACCTGAATTCCTTTAAAAACATCTATTGTGGCTATTAGAGATGGAAAAGTATTCACGTAGTCACCATAGATAACTGATATTAGTATAACAATATAAAATTTAAAAAACAGAAGCCCATAATATAAGAATTCGAGAGCAGTTTACTCACACAAAGTGAGACGAGCTGCTACCGAGGATGACGCGAAAATAAGTAAAATTTCGGAGGCGGTAATATGGAAATCATTGTTTAAAATTGCAGTTAATGGCGTTATAAGGGTGTTCGTTCAAGAAAATGGTAAAAATATAAACATTCTCTTTAATGATTGTTTTGTTTTATATAGAACTTGAAAGTTTCTCCTTTTTAGCACAAAAAAAAAATTATTAACGTGGAATTTCAATTCCACATTAATAATCTTTATTAAGATTAGACTAGAAGAATTAGACAACCCTTATTATGATTGCTTTTATATAAAAGGTTCATCAAATAAATCACAAAACCAATCTCTACGGCTGATATTGTTCCACGACAATAATTTAATTCAATGAAGCAATAAATACACTTACAGCATAGACTTTCAGGAGCCAGAAGCACATTACATTATAGTCGGTATTTTAGGCCTTTCTTGATATAGTTTTATGCAGAGGGTATAAGATTCACAATTAGAAGGATTAGTTTCCTATCATCTTCTAAATTACATCTTTAAAATATGTTATACACTGTGAGTGAGAAGATACTTCAATTCGGTTTTAAAAAAAATTAACGTTGAGGAAAATTTTGTTTTACATATTTGAGTAAACAATTTCCAACCAAGACATACGTGTCTTTATTTTCTTTGTAGAAAGTTTACGAGTTGAAGTCCCGGGACCATTTTAACATTTAGTTGAAGTACTATAACTTATAGACAACTATTAAGATAAAACTAATATATTTAAATATTAGACATTTCAAGAACTTTCTCCGATCGCGTTCCATAAGTGTCTTTTTATTGTTAGTCAGCTGCTTACAGTACACTTGTTTTAAGAACTAAATGATTATGAAATGAAAATTTTGTGTCAAACGATACACACAAATTCTTTCAAGTGTCACATTGGGATAACATAGTATTATCAATGGTATAATTAAATTCAAAGGTAGATGAAAAAGACATTTTTACACTCATCAAGTTCCTTCAGCAGATTACAATAATCAAAACTAGTTATGAATGAAAATACTTTTAAATCATCTGTTTAAAATAATTTACAACAGTTGAGATCATTGGAACCCTGAGGTACTCCAGAAGTTGTTACATAATTAATAGAATCAAAACCGTTGTGACTGACCTACTGCATTCTGTTTAAAGTCAATGAAGTCATTACAAAAACTAAATCTTGCCAGTTTATAAAGTAAAGTCTTGTGGTCGATTTTAAAACCTTCGAAAAGTTTGGATAAATTACATCTATGTACTTGATTTTGTTATCCAAAACATTACTAATGCATTCAGCAAATACAGCTAAATTAATAACAGTCGACTTGGCGCTAACAAACTCATGTTGCTAATGGCGAAATTTGATTATAAGCAGAAACGTAGATATGATCATACAGAGCTATTTCGAAGTATTTATAAAAATTGGATATACTATGTAGTTCTCGACTTGTGACTTGTCGCCATTTTTAAATATAGGACAAACACTGTTTTTTTTCCAAGGTCTTGGAAAGGTTTTAGTTTTTAAAGCAAATATTCTACATAAGGGCTAGGCAAAATTGCTGAGCAAACTTTGCCAATAAAAGATGGATTTTGTCGATACCAAATATTATTTTGTTCTTTAACTTCTTAATGACAGTAAATTCCAGTTTCTGTAAATGCACCTAAAACGAATACAATTACAAAAGGACAGAACTAATGAACTCAAAGACAGAATTTACAATATCATATTGCTTATCACAGTGCTGATACTGCTAATTGTTATATCAGACTTTCCTCGGTATTTTCGACCTCCCCATGCTTGAATTGTACGTAAGATAAAAAATGTCGGGTATTTTCAAAAATGGATGATTTTATCAATTTGTATAATTAAAATAAGTAAAGACTTAGTGTATTAATTAAAGGAATAATGTACCAGGTTATATTCTCGTCGTCGTTTAAATTTGTATTTATTGAAAAACTTTATCTTGGTTTTTCTATTTTTTTTATAAAATTAGAGCTAAATCACCGATGGCATATATGCATACATGTTTTATAAAGGCACGTTACCTTTTTTTACCCTATTATACAACCGAACCTATTTGTTTTGCATTTGGCAAATAATAATCTTTTCACTGTTGTTTCATTCGGGTGTTAGTCCAGGAAATATAGAGTTGGACGCGACTTTTTGTTTCGGCAAGATGAATTTATCACTCCAGATGCTAAATATTATGTACAATAATATATTAGTTTCCACAGTCATAAAAATGGGGGGAAGATTGTTTACAGGGTGGTTAATTGTATAATTTTTACGTAAATTCACGTTTTTCGCTTATAACTTTTTTCCGTTCATTTCCACGTACAGTAAAGTATTTTTTTTTTCGTCTTCAAAACACCTACAAAAATAGACCCTCGAGCGTCAAAAAATATTGATTAGATCAAAAGTTATAAACAGAAGAAGTTTATTTATGACTTTTGAATTAAACATTTATAAACTGCGTTATTATTACCAGAACGTTTTGGCATCGCATCCTCTCATTCCTTATCACTGTCTAATAACTCACACGAAATTTGGAATCGGTAAGTTGAATAGTTTACAAGTTATGGCCTTAAAAACAAATTATCAATTAGTCTGGACGATGCCGAGGATCTACCACAATCGCACTGATTTTTTTCATGGTAGATTTCGTAATAATACATCTATCATTTTTTTTTAATTTCAAATTTGTAACCTGGATTTTTTTACTTTTTAGCCTTAGTTGCAAACGACGCACGAGCGCGATATAGTTATATATTATTACATATTCGGAAAGCTTATGAAAAAAGCTTTAAGTTAAAAAAATCTATGAATATTATCGTCATTTTCTTTGGACTCGCTGTCGTTCGCTTCCCCCGCCGCGCCACGACCCGCTGAAAATCAAGCGACCCACTGACTTTTGACAATATTTCTTATGCACTTAACATACTTCCACAAATAAAATATTTTTACATGGAAAAGTACTCGAGTTGCCGGTTATGACATAATTTTTTTGCCGCTACCAACCTAATTTGTTTAACAATCGGCCGTCAACTTTGACAGTCTGTAACTCCTTTGTTTTTCAACGAATCTTGACGATTTTTTTTAACTTAAAGCTCTTTTCATAAGCTCGTAGAATATGTAATAATAACGTATATTTCATTTTGCAACTAAGGCTAAAAAATAAAAAAAAATCTAGGTTGCAAATTTGAAGTTAAAAAAAAAGATAGATTTCAACGTATTATTATGAAATCTACCTTAAAAAAAAAATCAGTGCGATTGTGGAAGATTCTCGGGATCGTCCAGGTTAATAATTAGTTAATTTGTTTATAAGGCCATAACTTGTAAACTATTCAACTTACCGATTCCAGATTTCGTGTGAGTTATTAGACAGTGCTAAGGAATGAGATGATGCGATGCCAAAACGTTCTGGTAATAATAACGGAGTTTATAAATGTTTAATTCAAAGGTCATAAAAACTTCTTCTGTTTATAACTTTTGATCTAATCGAAATTTTTTGACGCTCGAGGGCTAGTTTGTAGGTCTTTTGAAGACGAAAAAAAGTACTTTATTGTTTTCTCGTGGGAATGAACGGAAAAAGTTAATGAAGTGAAGTGAATTTACGTAAAAGTTATACAATTAACTACGCTGTAAACAATCTTCCCCCCATTTTTATGACTGTGGAAACTAATATGTTATTGCACATAATATTTAGCATCTATAGTGATAAATTCAGCTTACTGAAACAAAAAGTCGAGAAATTTCCCAGCTTATTTTCCTGGCCCATGTTCCTTCCACAGAACATTCACGTAATTTTCGCACAGTCTCGGCTACACAATCTTCACTCGCTCGGCCATTTTGTCTAACCGCAACGCGTTTTCTACAACATGCATAATGCTGTTAAGGGAATTCAAGTTAACAAAATTTGAGATATTTAAATCACCAACAATGATTACATACATTACCTTTTTGCTTCCAGTTGTTCAAGAGAATCAAAAATTAATTCAAAGTCATCTAATACTACAGACGTAAGAATGTACAGATTGATAATAATAAATGAAATGTTATCAACATTTAATAGATAAGAAATCGACATTTGAAAAATTTAAGTCATCACAATCAAAACTTTCGATTACGTAATCTTTTTCAGCAATTAAAACTCCATCACCCAATTATGGAATAGTGAAATATATTTGACTATATATCTTTTATGCAGATTATACCCTACTTTGAAAAAGAAAATTCCCTTTAACGTAAAATAACATTTATTCAACAGTTAAAAATTCCTTCTAATCTCGATTGTATTAAATTTGAAGTTTGGATTTTTAATAGTTGTTGGCCAAAAACTGTTTAGTTCAATCTTTGAAAAATGCGATGTTACTCCTTTATTACACCCTGTATATGACCAAAATTCTCTTCTGATTTTTGTCCTCCGAAACGTTTACATTTGAGCCCGGCTCTGACGTGTGCAGCTGTAAACCAATCTGCTGCCAGTTCGATTAGTGCAAGAGCGAAAGTCAAGCTTTATTGGTTGCTATTTTGTTACCCCACCAACAACCGCAAAGTATTTGCCAATATTTTCGTCAATATTTGGAAAGGTAGTGTAAAATAACTTTCATGCAACGTGACATTTCTATTTTTATCACAAAACACGAAATGCACAACGCAAGTAAAGTTGGGCTAGGTCTTGTATGTATCGATTGAATTTGTATCTAATAATACCAGGAATCCATTACACCATTGAATAAAAACTGAACGATTTTTGCACTTAAACAGTAAGATATTGTTCGAGAAATCGCACCAGGATAATGAAATTTCAATAGGATATGTATTAAAGCAAATATTGGGGAAAATTAGTTTTAAATGTCAAAAGGACTCCCAGTGAACTAGATTGCCCGTTTCTGTCACGGAAACAGTTTTAAACAAATTTACCTGTGGAAATTTCACATGACTCACCTAAAATTTAGGTCAAATTTAAATCGATTCTCTGCATAAATGAGTTGACTTATTTGAATATGTTTTTTGTTTTAAAAGGAGCTTCACAGTTACAATACCCAGTAACTGTAAATAAATCCAGACCCCTTCTGAATTTATTCCAAAATTAGATAATTGTGCAAGTGTCACATTTAATTTTTTCTTTGGAAGTTAAGGAAGAAAATTAAAAGTAGTCAGTTGAAAAAAACTAAAAAAATTAGGTCATATATAGGGACGGATGGATTTAGCAGGTATTCGTGAGGAACCAGAGTACAAATTCAGCATTTTGGATGAGTGATTCCATTTTATCACCATTAAATAAACAAAATATATGACATATGTTCTTAATTGGGTAATAGAACTTTAAAGGGAAAGGCTTATTTACTATAAATTCCTTAATAGTTGTAGAATGTGCGGTTTCTTCTGCCCATATCTAATGACAATGAAATTATATAATGTGGACGGTGTGAGCCATACAAACTTTCTATTTTTATGTACTTCCCAGCGAAACAATAATCGAGACGGAAACATTCGAAAGTGTACAATAAAACAATCCCCTCTGAGCAAACAATGAAATGAGGTAATTTCGTTGTTTTTTTCTTACCTTTCTACTGCAATTTACATGAGAGGCGTATGTACTAAAAAACTCTTAAAAATTAATGTGTTCTCCAAACACGTATATTACCAGGTGTATCTATATACAAGCGACAATGTAGCGGCAAAATTTAAGGTGTGATTCGCCTTCAGAATAAATAACGTAATATTTTTTCCTAAAATAATTTCCATGAGCAATACAGAGCGTTTATTAAGTTTTTGAAAAACAAGTGCAAAAATGTGTATTTTATTGATTGTATTGTGATGTGACAAACTTAGATAATTTACAAAACTAAAACTAAACTACTTTTACGAATAAGTTAATAACATTTACAATAATTGCTGAAACAAAATTTTTTTTTTTTTGACGCTTGGTATCTCAAGAACCCATATTCATATGATCTTTTTGTCTTAAAATTAGTCAAGTTTAAAGTTTGTACAAGTATTTAATAAACACCCTATATATCTTAAAAAATAATAATAAAACTAAATATCGTTATAGGTTTTGATTTACAAAAAAAAATATTTTCTCCTACTTTTATTTTGTATTACTTTAGACAAATTTTATTTTATCTAAAAATTTTGTTATTTTATGTACAGGGTGTTTCAAACTCGATAGTATGGGTCTACTGTGAGGATACAAAAAATTATTTAAATAAAATTTGGGAGACATAGTATTATCTTTGGGATTTGGCATAATCTACTAATGACGTCATTTATTATAATTTTCCAGAAACATACCCAAATTTTTTTTCCTGTTAAAAAGTTATTTTCTTTCTAATAAACTTTTATTAGAGAAATGTTTCTGTATTACTTCCCGTTTAAAAGTTATAAGCAATATCGGCCTAAAGAGTCTCAAAAGAAATACCACCTAA